>NC_061845.1:19580889-19598389 GCF_019202785.1 Penaeus chinensis
GCTCCAGCACTCATCAGTTATGTAAATATTCACGTGTGCCACCGTTAATTGGCGTACATCACTCTGCAAGGGAATTACTGGCCTAGCCACGCTCAACTGTGAGCCGAAGTCTGGGAATCAAATGAAGTGGCACTGTCGAAGGAACACCTGCCTGCCGAAGGAGCACCTGCCTGCTGAAGGACCACCCGATCCACCACCTCATCGCGCTGATGATCCACAACAAGCCGTAAACAGCCCACCACCAGTCACACATTACAAGGTTAGTCAGAGAATTGTATTAAGGCCCAAATCTATTTTAGTTAGCATATTTAGGAACAAATAGGCATATATTATGATCTGATTCTGCACAACGCATATTACTATATTAAGTAACGGTGAACGGTAAAGTGAACCACTGGCACTCTCTGAAATAATCAACAGAGGTACCGAAGTCATTCTTCACAGAATGCGACTAGGTTTCCACTGTGTATAGCAGATTATAGAGACAATAGACCGTGAAGAGAGGTGTTGCATGCATTGCGGCGAGCCGAACGCCACACTCGTACATTACTTGCAGAATTGTGAGCACACACAGTTCCTGAGAATGGGACCGCCGACAACAGCCGCTGTGCTGGTAAATAGATTATACGGTATGCTTATACCCTAGCGGCAGGAGCGCCTGCTGGCAATCCCACCGCCACGGTAAGCACCGAGTGTCAGAAAACCAAATGAGACAGCCATAAAAACCTGACACAGGCCGGGCCATATATGGAAGGCCCGGGCGAAGCTAGAACTTCGCAAATCCCAAGCAGCAGGCGTCCCTTTTCTCCCACTCACACCGCCTCGCCACTTACCTCACCTTCCCGCAGCGATCAGTGACACTCGCTAACTACTCCCACCCTCACATACTAATACCCCATGCCGAAACACCCAGCCTGTAAAAGTGACCAACAGTTACAATCTCGCAATCTGGCCGATGCGCATATCCTTGGAATTATAACCGATAACACAGATAATGCTGAACATATACACACATCTGACTCACACAGTGAACACGTCGCTACACCCTCAGCACGCACGTACGAACTCACAGCTGACACTGCACCACCCTCACCCTCACCTGCACACTTACCTCCGCCCTCGTCATCCCTTTCCCACACCGCCCCTGAATCTTCCCTTGCTGTCCACATACAAACTAAACTCTCCAACATGTCCTCTCTGGTTAACTCCACTGAAACAATTACTAAATTCAACAGAGTGAACTACCCTCCCTCCCAACTCTTACTTGAAACCGAAAATTAAGTGAGTTCCCGAGATCCAACAAGTGACTGTACTTCATTTGATTTGACTCAAGCACCTGACCTAAGTGTCCCTGCGATCAGTGATTTACTGAAGGGAGTTGACAAAAGTAGAAAGAGTGCATAGAGTGACTTTAAGACAGACTTCGACCTAAAATTTTCCACACCCTCCGACCACATCAGCCTCCAGCTTTCTGACTTTTTAAGCTCAGACTTGACTCACTATCTACAAGTGATCTGGCTAGCTTTTGCTCAAAAGTTAGAACAGCTGTTAAAGACTACTTAACAGCCCTAAACAACACATCCAGACTCCACCCCATTCCAGATGGACTGAAGGATGCCCATTATGCTTACATCCCATATTGCAGAGTCTGTACTTCACTCAATGCTCTATAGAAAACTGATGGAAAGCATTATTCCCAATTACGCCCCTCCTCCCAACGAGCGTTTAATACCCGCCAATTTTGCCCGTGCTTGCAGGAGAGTCCCTCAGGTGCTGTTGTGGCATACGTGAAGAGAGTATTATTCCCGGAAGAACCCATCCAGCGTGAGCACGCCGACCCACCTGACCACTCAGCTGATCGTCGACCTTCACACTCCCCTGACCGATCCTATTCGCGCCAACCCTATAACTGCACTGGGCACTCACCTGCACGCTCCCCATCCCAGCAGCCATGAAATTTTTACCCACCCTGTTGCCCTCCGACAGTGTGGGTGCTACAACCAGACACCTGTTACTGCTGCCTTCGGATCAGTCATAGAGCTCGTGACTGCCGTAGCCACCCATATTGCCCGTTTCACAGGCAAGAGGGACACAGGTGGGATGACTGTCTTACTTTTTCTGACCACTGTACATGCGAAAGACTCGCATGTACAGTAGGCAACAGAACTCAGCAGATTCCCATTTTTTGGACGCCAGGTCCGACGGACCACCCTGAGCCAGGCGTTTGTGTACAGTAATACATACTTTCAACAAGATTCCTTCTTGTGGGATACCCCTCATCTGACCATCTACATTGAAGATATTAACGTTTTTTTTCCTTTCTTGACTCTGGTAGTGCAATCAGCATAATCCCCACTACTTCCCTGAAGAAATACAATATTGGATGGGCGTCCCTCAGTCACCTCTCGCACATCCTTGACTAGCAATGTCTCGGCTGTGGTTGTTTCTGGTAAGCCTGAGGACGGTTTCTCTCAGCCCTCGCTCACAAACATGAGGCCCATGATGCCTTCCCTCTCGTAGTTATTCCAAAACCTGAGGATGACATTCCCTCAGCACGCGCCTGCACGCCCGCCACGAGCCTTACGTGGACACCGGCGCTCCTCACGACCACAACCTGCCGCCCTTCACGGAGCATGTGGTGCCGGTAAAAGTGCCACCAACACCTGCAGCTCCGATAGTTGATCTTGCCTCTGCAACACTCATACCTCCCGTTGATTTTATAGAAGGTAAAGCGGTGTTACAGCACCTTTTCCCACGTTTGCTCCCCAGCCCAGAGTGCTCCATTGGTAGAACTTTATCGCTCAAATACAAAATTAGGTTACATTGCCAAGCCAGTCTACATCCCTGCACATCGAATGCCGCACAGCCTAGTTCCTAGAACTGGACCTCAGCGAATTGAGCACCCTGAATGCGCTGACTATTCCCGACCGTTTCCCCATCCCCTCATTACATTTGTTACTTCAGGACATTGGGAAAGGACCTTAGATTTGCAATCAGGGTTCTTCCAGGTTGAGATGAACCCACAAACTAGGGCATTCACTGCATTTTCCACTCCACAGGGCCATTTCCAGTTTAAATCGATGCCGTTTGGAAACTCTCCGATAATGTTCTCTCACCTTATAGCTATAATTATGGCCGGGTTGGTGGGTAACACAGTATTCCTAAACCCAAATGTCCTAGACTGGGACATTTAGGTGCCTATAGTCCAGATGGCGATTAATAACACCTACTACAGTAGGAATATCACCCTGGGTGATATTCCTCTCTTCATAGTTTATGGAGAGGACAGGCGCCTACCATACAAATTACTAGAACAACAGCCGATGCCTGTTTATACTAACGATTATGTCAAATCAGCTATCAGGAGGAAGCAGGAACTATACAAGGTTGCACAAGTAGAAAGGCACAAGATCATCTCACAGCAACAAAGACTGGTGCAAAGAAAGAATATTGATCTAGGCAATGTTTTTCACCAAGTTAATGTCAAGAGAGTTCCCATACATAAGCTATCACCTAAATTTGAGGGTCCATTTCCGGTTATGAGTATAAGAAACAACAAGGCTCTCTGCCAATGTTTACATACATCCTCACAATCTTGGTATCACTTTGACACAATTAAGCTTGCAACCAAAATTACGAAGACGAGTTCCATAGACAAAATCCCAGTGATGCTGATGTATCTACCCCCGCAGATGACACACTTCTTGATCGTCCTCTCGCTTCTTAACTTCTTAACTGGCGCAGTACTTGAGGACATCGGCTCTGTCTCACTCGTCGGGAACTACGTCGAGGTGGACATCAACCTGAACATAGTCTCCTCCTTCTACAACACAGCATCCACACACATTTCCCTCATAGCCCAGTATACCCACACCATTAACACCGACAGTTCACTCACCAAAGACCAAACTACACCTTTACTTTCGTTTTTACACAGTGCTGCGGACGACCTGCTCCCATTTCAGGACAGGTGACCACTCCCAGGGACGCACCGTTTCCGCCGCAGTCTTTTTAATTTCATTGGCGATGCGACGTCCTACTTGTCTGGCATCACTACACATGATGAGCTAGATGCCCGTTTCGGTGACTGTGAGCGTTCCCTGAGCTCGAAGGCATGGTTGTTTTAGTACTGGCCCTCCGGTCTCATACCCGGAGTGACCTAGGTTCGAGGCCAGGTCAGGGAGGATTGTTATACATCTATATCAATGCGGTATTGCATTATTCCATCTTTCTTATATATACCTCAGTATCTGACTTCGGTTTCGAATTTCTAAATCAATTTCCGAGTGCCCACGGGACGTATGTGTAAAACTTCGCTATCATTACTCATGTATGAGTAGATAGGTAATGTCTATGGAAGCTTGTTAGATCCTAGTTGCACACTCCTTTTAGTGGGTCATGTGGCATGGGAGAAGAGTGGATTGGGAGAAGAGTGTATTCATGCGAATGGAGAAAGAAGTAGGTAAACGTGGGATAGTTAGTTTAGTGAGGGGAAGTTGGTGGAATCGAGCATAGCATCGGAGAGAGAGAAAGGCACGGCGTCGAGAGAGAGATGGTATGCCTGATTCAGTGTCCAGGCTCTCAACTGAAGAGATGAAGGCATCCAAGGACTAAGTGAAGACCACAGTGGTGAATTCTATCAAGATGGGGAAGGAGAGAGGTTGAGGCAGAGGAGTAGATATGGCATCCATAATCGAGAGTGGAGACGGACAAGGTAACATGAAGATGAAGGAGAGTTTTGCGATTTGAGCCCCAGAATATATGGGATAGATTTTGTAATATTCGGAGACGGCGGCGAATATTTCCTTTAATGTAAAGGATATGGTCTCGCCAGGACAGTTTGCAGTAAAAAATAACGCCTAGGAATTTGGAACTCCATATAAACAGAGTGGAGGTTGGGGACCTACACGCGCAGGAGAGAAAAGGATGGAGAAAGATTTGGAGGTAGAAAAGTGGAAGCCATGGAAGATGCTGATGATATTGCAGACTAAAGGAATTGGCGGAGATTTGGTATGGATGTGCCAGAGGCGTAGATGGTTAAATCATCAACATATAGTGATGACCGGACTCCTGGTGGTAGAACTGAGACTATGTCATTAACAGCAAGGAGGAATATAGTGGTACTGAGCACACTGCCTTGTGGGACGCCTTCGAATTGAGGAAAGAAGGATGAAGTGGAAGAGGCAATTTTGACTTTATAAAGACATCCATGTTTCCGCGTATGCCTAGAAAGGACAATTGTTGGAGAATATGATACCGCCATAGGTCAAAGAATAAGGCTAATGCAGATTTATGGCGTGCAAATGAAGATGTAGTATATGTCTCAAAATGAGCAAGGGGTTCAGCTGTGCTTCGGGCACGGCGGAAACTAAACTGGGAAGGAGAGATAAGATTGTGAGATTCAAGATACCACATTAAACGGAAGTTAACCATTCGCTCTAGTAGTTTGCACAAGCAGCTAGTGATGGGCGAAGGTATTAAAGGAGGGTACCCGATTTATTGGGTTTCAGGAAAGGGAGGATAAGAGCTTCTCGCCAATGAAGAAAAATTTCCTGATGTCCATATGTGGTTGAAAATTGTTAACAGGAAGGATACATGAGTGTTGCGGCACGACTATAAGGTAGCATTGAGTTCAGAGGAAGAAAAAGGAGCATTATAGGACTCAGCGGTGGATAGGGTGAAGATAATGGGGGTGCGTTTCCTAGTGGTCTTTATAGAAGAGAAGTGGGGGGAAAGGTGAGAACCACTACTGACGTGGCTGAAATAGTCACCCAATTCATTAGCGATGAGAGTATCTTGAATGTGGAGGATGAGGGCTGGATGGGGGGGGGGGGCGATAGTTTATGGATCCAAACAGTTGAGATAGATGTAGATGTAATTGAGGACACATAATTTCGCCAACTATTTGTTTTACTGTTCCGGATTGTACGACGAAGACAGGCAGATGCTCTTTTAAAGGAGATAAGGGCTGATAGTTGATTAGGAGTGCCTCGTTGTAGTGGCAACTGTTCAAGGCTGCACGTTTTATGCGAAGCGCTTTAGTGCAATCGGAATTCCACCATGGAACACATTTGGAGGTATAGGGTCTTGAGGTTCGAAGGATAGCTGTATGGGCAGCTCTTAGGACTATAGTTGTGAAACACTGTATCATATCTGAAATGGACGAGAAGGAGGATGGAGGGGTAGGAATAGCAGAGAGTGAAGTGAAAGTACGCCAGTCGGCTCTATCAAAGCACCAGCGTGGGGAGTTAGGAAGTCGTACATATGAAGTAGGAAAAAGGAGAACTGGAAAGTGGTCACTACAGGGATAGTGATCTAGAATTGAACAATGGAAATCTAAATGAAGAAAAAGTGAGCACAGAAAGAGGTCAATGCATGAAAAAGATGTGTGGGGCGATCTGAATTAAGAATAATAAGGTCAGTTTTGGAGAGGAAGTGTTCTAGGGATCGGCCACGGGAGTTGGTGATAGAACCACCCCAAAGAGTGTGGCGTCAGTTAAAATCACCAACCATGAGGAAAGGTGGTTGTAGTTGGGAAATTAGATGTTCAAAAGCAACAAAGTCAACGGAGTGGGAAGGGGAGAAGTAGACTGAAATCACTGTGATCCAGCAGCGAAGAAAGATGCGAATAACTGTGCAAAGGGCAGTGGTTTGAAAAGGAGGTATGACATAAGATGTTTTCTGATGGATAAGTATAGACGAGACATAAAGGGAGTGTGAGAACGAGACAAAATGGTAATTTGGAATTGGTATAGGAGGATGTGTAAGAAAAGTCTCTAGAAGGCATATAATGGATGGGTTATAAGAGGAAAGGATATGACGAAGGTCGGGTCTATGAGAACGGAAACCGGAATATTCCAATGAAGGATAGTTATACTTTCGTTGATTTATGAGTCATAACGGTTACAGTGCGTGTTGGAGAATTTGAAAGGGAAGGAGCTATGAGGATCTGGGGGAGGGGATAATTGTGACATAAGGGATTCACGTGTGTATCCAGGAGGGGGAGTGGAAGGGATAGAGGGGATAGCGGTTACCAGAAAGATCAGTTAGATATGATAATGCTATAGCTTGGTTTTCTGTGACGAGACGGGAACGACCAGGTCGGCTATGGAAAGAGAATTTGCCTACTTGTTTTTTGGAGACATTGCTGGAAAAGAAGTGTTGTCAGAATAGGGAGCTGTGGGGGGGATCACGAAAAATCAGTCCCATTTAGCTGGGTTAAATAGTGTTAGATTTTTGTAGAGATAGGGGTAGTAGAAGCACGGGGGCGTGTGGAAGAGGGAGTAGTGTCGAGGGAGATAATATTATGGAGAGGTGGACAATAAGGCTGTAAAGTAATAAGGGAGGATGGGGTAGTTGATGGAGAAGGTTGGGGGGGTAGAGGTGATGAAGTTGAGCCTGTTAGGAGAGTAGAAATGTCTCCTGGGGGTTGAGTGTTGATTTGGTTGGATAATGTATTATTAGGTATTGAGGAGGGGGGTAGTAGATGTAGTGTTCGGAGCTGTAGTCAAAGGAGAGCCTGGGGTCAGAGAATTAGGAGACTTTGTATTGGTGAGGTTATTTAATGAAGGGACAAGCCTCATTGCCCCCGACAATGGTATAACATCTTCATTTTTGGCTATGGTAAGCCTAGAGTATGTTGGGGAGAGAAACAGTCCACCTCTCAGGGTCCCCTTGAGGGGTAAGGGCTAGGCAACTAAAACAGGGGAATACTATGCCCATGGCTCTCTCAGGCCGTTCAGGACTGGCACAAAGTCAGCCTTTCATCCTTTCAGCACGGCTCTCACACCTTAGGAAGTAGAGAGTAGAATCAGGTGGGAAGGGACGGAAACGAAAAAGCAGGAGGGAAAAAAAAGACCATGCAAAATTAGTTGAGTTGAGTCCCAATGCAGGGGAGTTCCCCAGCATTGGGTCCCAGTCTCCGCCTCCTAAGCCCCCCACGACAACAACAGGCAGGGGACTGAGGGGGAATAGGAATAGGGGAAGGTATAGGAACATCTTGGGAGAGTGGGGAGGGGCAAAGCAAGTGACATTATTGGAGTAGGGAGTAGGAGAAAAACCTCATCGGCTTGCTTCCTGTCTGCCAAGTCTGAATTTGAGAGTTCCCACCTCAGACTCAAACTTGTAGGTGAGGCAGCCCCTATAAAATACATTTATAGGGGCTGCATCTATTATAACGTCTAGAGTAGTTCCATGTTCATCTGGTGCTTTCCCTTTAAGCGCTCTTTTTTTTTTATTATTCTGTTGGGAAGTTACATCTCTCTAATTATCGCATTCGCTACTGTCTGTGGCTGTTCATTTGAATTGTATAGATCCCTGTAAAAGTCTTCCACTACTCTTATGATTTCATTCTTATTATATATCACTTTTCCATCTGGTTTCTTTATTGCATACATTTGGTTTCTCCCTTTTTCCGGGTCTCCTCTTAGTGGTTTTCATGCTGGTGCAAGAGAACACTGTTTCATTTATTGTTTGATTATTGAATTTATGTACATCTCTCTCTTTTGTTAGTTCAGCTAATTCTAATTTGTCCCCGTTTGACAGTTCTTTCATGATCCTATGTTTTTGCATAAGCTGTTTAGTTTCTACCGAGAGCTTGCAGGAGCTTTGCTTGACGTTCTTACCGCCTACTTCAAGTGCAGCTTCCTTTATTATATATATATATATATATATATATATATATATATATATATATATATATATATATATATATATAATGGTTAATGGTTAAAAGCAAAATACATGTGCTAGACATCTAAGGTCATGTAGCACTATAGTTAATGTTAGTGAAGGGTGGTTGTGTTAGTGATTAGTTGTTAAAGCTGGGTTAAGGAATTGGTGAGTGAATGGGTTAGTGTCGGGTGAGGTAATGTAATAAAGGGGTTAGATTAAGTGAAGTATATATATGCGTTTGAGGAAGGAAAACGGGTTGTCAAAGCAGAAAGTGTGAGATTCTGTAAGGATGTCTGATAGGTTGGGATGTCTATGTAGGGAGGATAGGTGGGGGAAAGTAGAGGTACGGGTTGCTTCAAAACGTGGGCATGACAATAGAATGTGTGGGACTGAAAGAGGAACATTACATAAGGAACATAGGGGTGGATCGGATTGTGACATCAGATAGGAGTATGCTAGACGGGTGTGGCCAATGCGTAAGTGGGCGAGAGCCGTCTCCCAATGTCTGTTCCGATGGAATGGAGCTAACCAGGAGGATATTGACAGTTTTACAGTATGTAATTTATTAGTGTGGAGACTTGACCAAAAAGATTGCCATCGATTATACAAGAAGGTCTTAAAGTGTGGGTAATAATTCGTGACTGGGATATGTGAGAAACGTGGTTGGTTTGATGTAGACATAGCAGCGTAGCGTGCTAGAGTATCTGCCTGTTCATTGCTGGGGATTCCAACATGGCTGGGTACCCAGCGAAATTTGATTGTTTTATGACGTGTGGACAGGTAGAACAACCAGTTCTGGATCTTACAAACAAGGGGTTGGTCGTGTGTATTGACTTTGAGAGTTAATGAGTTACGGGAGTCAGTAAAAATTGTAAAAGAGAAAGAGGGGAGTGAGTATATGTGTTTTAAAGCAAAAAGGAGTGCATACAGTTCTGTAGTAAGGACACTGGATTCAGGAGGGAGAGGGTATTTAAAAGTACGAGTTGGGAAGATTACTGCAAAACCAGCACCGGAGGTGGTTTTGGAGCCATCAGTGTAGACGTGAATACTGGAGGAATAAGTGGAGGCATGGTCAAAGAAATGGATGAGAAGGACAGTAGAAGGAATATTTGATTTTGGTGGGTCGGGGAAGACAGAGGAGCAAAAATGGGGGCAAGGTATAAGCCATGGAGGGACTGAATGGACAGAGAACGGGAGGGGAAAAGGGGAATGGGAGAGGAGAGTATCCATGCGAGTGGAGAAAGGAGTAGGTAAACGTGGAGAAGAAGCAAAGGTAGGAAGTAGGGATCGTGGGATAGTTAGTTTAGTGAGGGGAAGTTGGTGGAATCGAGCATAACATCGGAGAGAGAGATGGTATGCCTGATTCAGTGTACAGGCTCTCAACTGGAGAGGAGCGGAAGGCACCTAGGGCTAAGCGAAGACCACAGTGGTGGATTGTATCAAGATGAGCAAGGAGAGAAGTTGAGGCAGAGGAGTAGATATGACATCCATAATCTAGAGTGGAGAGGATTAAGGTGACATGAAGATGAAGGAGAGTTTTTCGATCTGAGCCCCAGGATAAATGGGATAGGGTTTGTAAAATTCGGAGACGGCGACGAGCTTTTTCTTCGATGTAAAGAATATGGTATCGCCAGGATAGTTTGGAGTCAAAAATGACGCCTAGGAATTTACCAGAGGAATGGTGTTGAAGTGGAGTGTCATATAAGAAGAGTGAAGGTAGAGGACCTACACGTGTGCGAGAGAAAAGAATGGAGAAAGATTTGGAGGTAGAAAAGCGGAAGCCATGGTTTGTGGCCCAGGAGGATACTGATGATACTGCAGATTGAAGAAATTGGTAGAGATTTGGTATGGATGTGCCAGAGGCATAGATGGTTAAATCATCAACATATAGTGATGACCGGGCTCCTGGTGGTAGAACTGAGGCAATGTCATTTACAGCAAGAAGGAATAAGGTGGTACTAAGCACACTTCCTTGTGGGACGCCTTCAATTTGAGGAAAGAAAGATGATGTGGCAGAGGTAATTTTGACCTGGAAAGTGCGTTGGGAGAGGAAAGACTTTATGAAGACACCCATGTTTCCTCGTATGCCTAGAGAGGACAATTGTTGGAGAATATGGTACCTCCATGTCGTATCATATGCTTTTTCTAGGTCAAAAAGCATAGCTAGTACGGATTTATGGCGTGCAAATGCGGATGTAATATATGTCTCAAAATGAGCAAGGGGGTCAGCTGTGCTTCGGGCACGGCGAAAAGCAAACTGGGAAGGAGAGATAAGATTGTGGGATTCAAGTTACCACATTAAACGGAAGTTAACCCTTCGTTCTAGTAGTTTGCATAAGCAGCTAGTTAGTGCGATGGGGCGATAGTCTTGAGGGAGGGTACCCAATTTACTGGGTTTCAGGAAGGGGAGGATAAGAGCTTCTCGCCAATGAGAAGGAAAATTTCCTGATGTCCATATGTGGTTGTAAGTTGTTAATAGGAAGGATGAGGAAGATGGGAGTTGTCGGAGCATACGGTAGTGAATACCGTCAGGGCCTTCATGAGTGTTGCGGCACGATTTTAGGGCAGCACTGAGTTCAGAGGAAGAAAAGGGAGCATTATAGGACTCAGCAGAGGATAGGGTGAAGATAATGGGGGTACGTTCCCTGATGGTTTTAATAGAAGAGAAGTGTGGAGAAAAGTGAGAACCACTACTGACCTGGCTGAAATAATCACCCAGTTCATTAGCGACTTCGGGAGGATCAGAGATGAGGGTATCTCGAATATGGAGGACGGGGGCTGGATGGGGGGGGATGTTTGCCTGATAGTTTCTGGATCCGGCGCCAAACATTTGAGATAGATGTAGAGGATGTAATTGAGGAAACATAATTTCGCAAAGCTATTTGTCTTACTATTCCGGATTGTACGACGACGACAGACAGATGCTCTTTTAAAGGAGATAAGAGCTGATAGTTGATTTGGGGTACCACGTTTGTAACGGTAACTGTTCCAGGCTACACGTTTTACAGGGAGTGCTTTAGGTATAGGGTCTTGAGGTTCGAGGGATAGCTGTATGGGCAGCTCTTAGGACTGTAGTTATGAAAAAGTGGTCTAGAACTGACCAGTGGAAATCTAAATGAAGAGAAGGGGAACAAGAGAGGTCAATGCATGGAAAAGACTGCGTGCGTGTATCAAAGTGTGTGTGGCGATCTGTATTTAGAATATGAGCAGCTGTGGAGAGGAAGCGCTCTAGAGCTCGGCCAGGGGTGTTGGTGATAGAATCACCCAAAAGAGTGTGGCGGCAGTTAAAATCACCTACTATCAGGAAAGGTGATTGAAGTTGGGAAATTAGGTTTTCAAAAGCAACGAAGTTAATGGGGTGGGAAGGGGAGAAGTAGACTGAAATCACTGTGGTCCAGCGGCGAAGAAAGATACAAATAACTGTACAAGGGACAGTGGTTTGAAAGGGAGGTATGACATAAGGTGTTTTCTGGGTGATAAGTATGGACGAAACATAAAGGGAGTGTGGGGAAGAAACAAAATGGTAATTGGGGATTGGTATTGTAGAATGTGTAAGAAAAGTCTCTTGAAGGCATATCATGGATGGGTTATAAGAGGAGAGGATATGACGGAGGTCGGGTCTGTGAGAGCGGAAACCACGAATGTTCCAATGAAGGATAGTTATACTTTCGTTGATTTAGTGATAACGATTGTAGTACGTGTTGGAGAATTTGAAGGGGAAGGTGCTACAGGATGGGATAAAGAATGAGGTTGGGGAGGAGGTGTTGTATCAGGAGGGGTGTCGGGAGGTAGAGGGTCTGGGGAAGAGGGTACTTGTGACATAAGGGATTCACGTGTGTATCCAGGAGGGAGTGGAGGGGATAGAGGGGATGGTGGGAGGGTTAATGTAGGTGGGGCTGGAGTCGGGGGGGATGGGTTTTGTCGGGATGGGGTAGGAGGATTGGGTGTAGGGAGAATATGAGTAGGAGGAGGATGGATATCGGCAGTCACTTTGAGTGTGGAGGGAGCGGGAGTTGTAGAATTTGAAGGTGGATGAGTATCAGTTTGGGACTCGATTATGTAGTTTTGAATATCTTCAAGAGTTTCTGTAATGGAGTTGGTTGGGGAGTTTTGTGAGATAAAGGTTTTCTTGTGAGGGGGAGAAGAGAAGTCTGGTGTCTGAAGAATAGGGGCAAAGGAAGGTGGAGGTGATTGTGGGGTAGGGGAAGAGGGGGTGGAACGTTTATTCTGTCTGCTGCGGGTAGTGCGGGGAGGGAGAGGGGAAGGTGTTGGGGCTGTAGCAGAGATTGGAGTGTCTGGATTTTGGATGGCAAAAGAATTTGACTGGGGAAGGTAGGAGATAGAAGAGGGGAAGTTAGATGGAGGGGGGTTAGGTTTAGGAGAGGGGGTAGGAGCTTGGAAGGTAGGGGGAGTGGCAGAGTGAGTGACATTACTGGAGTAGGGGGTAAGAGAAAAACCTCGTTGACGTACCTCCTGTCTGGGTTCATGTAGAGTGAGTCCAAGTCTGAATCTGAGAGTTGCTACCTCAGACTCAAATTTGTAGGTGGGGTAGCCTCTTTAAAATACATTGCCACAGTTTGCACATGTGCGTGATTGTGCAGAGCAGTTTGATCGAGTATGGCCAGGTTGGGCACATAGCGGGCATCTGGCTGTGGAATGGCAGTGTTTGGCTGGGTGTCCTAAACGCCAACAATTTTGGCACTGACGAGGAGAAGGTTGGAATGGTCGGACAGGTAGGGATTCCCCACCTATGTAAACATTAAAGGGAAGGTCATGTCTACGAAAAGTAATTTTGGCAATGTTAGTGGATTTCTTACGATTTCCTCTGGGAGGAATGGAGTAGCATTGTACTGATGTCGCATCATAGTCCGTGAGACAGGCGAGTAAGTCTTCTCCACAATCTGACCATTCTTTGTCATAGATTAGGCAATTTGCTGGGGAGATGGAAACAGTTCTGGTGCAAGTATTGAGGGTTGGATGAGGTTCTGTAGGGATGGGATTACCATATAGATCAGTTAGTTTTGTTAATGCTATAGCTTGGTTTTCAGATGTTACTGTGACGAGACGGGAGTGGTCGGGTCAGATACGGAAAGAAACTTTGCCTACTTGTTTCTGGAGGAATTGATGGAAGAGGAGGGTGTTTTGAGAGTAGGGAGCTGTGGGAGGGATCACGAAAAATTGGTCCCATTTGGCTGGGCTATATAGAGTTTTTAGGATTCTTGTAGAGGTGGGGGTAGTAGAAGGGCTGGGGCGTGTGGAGGAGGGAGTAGTGTTATGGGGAGGTGGGCAATAAGGTTGTAAGGTAGTAATAAGGGGAGATGGGTTGGTTGATGAAGAAGGTTGTGGGAGTAGAGGTGTTGAAGTTGAGCATGTTGGGGGAGTAGAAATGTCTCCTGGGGGTTGGGTGTTGATTAGGGTGGATACTGTACTAGTAGGCATTGAGGAGGGGGTAGTTGTTGCAGTGTTCAGAGCTGTGGTCAAAGGAGAGCCGGGATTGGGGCTATTTGATGAAGGGGCAAGCCTTATTGCCCCTAAAAGTGGGATTACGTCTTCATTATTGGCCATGATAAGCCTGGAGTATGTTGGGAAGAAAAAAACAGTCCACCCCTCAGGGTCCCCTTGAGGGGTAAGGGCCAGGTAAGGCAGGGGAATACCGTGCCCATGGCTCCCTCAGGCCATTCAGGACTGGCACAAAGTCAGCCTTTCATCCTTTTAGCACGGCTCTCACACCTAAGGAGGTGGATAGTAGAAGGGATTGGTGAAGGGACTGAAACGAAAAGTATGAGTGGAAAAAAGACCATGCAAAATTAGTTTAGTCGATGGCTGAGTCCTAAGGTTGAGGAGTTCCCAATCATTGAGTCTCAGTCTCCGACTCCTAAGCCCCCCCACGACAACAACAGGCCAAGGGATGGGGGGGTATATATAAATAAATAAATATATATATATATGAATAAATAAATATATATATATATGAATAAATAAATATATATATATTGACAGATAGGTATATGTATATATTAGTAAAGAAATAAGAAATTAATGCCAAAAACTTTATAACATTCCTTTTTGTCTAATTCTAAAATAAATCAATGAATAAATGAACATATAAATATAAAAAGCATATTTCACTATATATCTTTTATTTTCATTACATTTTCACAATCTATAGAAAGGTTAAGTGACACGTGCCATATGAAATATAACAAAGAAAAGGGGAGGAAAAATATATATATATATATAATCGCAGGCTTAAACTAAACTGTTAACAAAGAAACCTAAAGCTCAATATTTCTTAATTGCTTTCCTAATGAGTGCTAGCCTCTGCTTGTGGGCCTCTGTCGTTGGTGCCCTTTTGTAAGGTCGAAGCTCATCTGTTCCAAAGCCTGGCAACCACATGTGCCAGTTACGTTCTGTTGTAATGATACAGGAAATTATAGTAATCAATATCAATAATAATAACAGTGATAACCATAGCATCACCAATATTCAAAAAGTCATACATACAATCAAAATAATAATAACAATAAATATCATTATCATTGTCATAATGGTAATAATTAGTATGGCAACAATTAATTATTATTATTATAATTACAATCATAACTGTAATGATGATGATAATGATAATAGGATAGTGATATTGATAACAATATAGAGTGATATTGCTATTCATATGTTATCATAATTCTTATCATAAAATCATGAACACGATTATCATTGCAGACACAATTAGCATACTTACAATCTATAGAGAACAGATGAAGCATTACAATAGAACTACTGTATATATACAAATTCTGAACCTGTGTAACTTTGTACAAAATATACTGTAAACAATATGACCTTACCAAGGTACATTTGCACATCTTTGACATCAAGTGAACGTGCTCCTCGGTGCTTTGCCAGACGACAAGCTGCATTGACTGTTGACTCAATAAAATCATCAGCAATTGCAAGAAGCATTTCTTCAACTTCCTCTTCCAGCTGTTCATTTGGGTCAACTTCCCTGACTAGCTCAGTGATTCTTTGTTTATTCAAGACCTGAGGGTACAGGAAGTCTTGCATGAGAACAGTATATCTATGAGACGAACATCATTAAATAACAGGAATTGCATGGATACCAAAACAGAGTTGGCTCTTCACATTCCTACACTCCTTACAAATATGAACATTTCATGAATGTGTATGGTAGATATCAGCAGACTACATTTTAATAAAAGACATTAAAATAATATTGTATATAACTCTTAAAGATATAAATAAATAAATGTTTCAATGTCAGCTTTGAATAGAAAAGATATCTAACAAATGTGAGTACTCCAGAGCTCAGGGTGAGCTGTCAGTTCTTCGTTTCTTGAGACTGGGCAGAGTATAGTTCTATAGGAGTAGCCTAGAGCTAAGGTATGCAAGGTAAATTTTTCCCATGACCAATTTACATGGTTAAATAGAAAAGTATGTTCTTGCTATTCAAAAAGAAGTCAACAAAAAAACACACAAAAAAAATGCTACAAAGAGTACACATATATATCATAGGTATATGAAATGCAAATGTAATGTTGCCCTGAGCTTCTTGCTGCCCATCAGTTGTAGGAGGGAGCAGGCAGGTTGATTTTTCGAATACAGCCAATTGTCAAGCACTACAGCTACCCTTTTGCAGTTTTACATTTGCAGGTTGATTTTTCTAATACAGCCAATTGTCAAGCACTACAGCTACCCTTTTACAGTTTTACATTTGCAGGTTGATTTTTCGAATACAGCCAATTGTCAAGCACTACAGCTACCCTTTTGCAGTTTTACATTTCCTGCTGCTTAATTCAGCCAGGTACAGTTATTACTTATTTAATATATTTTTAAAGGTATTTTTATATTTTCTTGCTATATTAATTTTTTGTTACGGCATATATTATTTTCATATTTCTTTGTACAAAATGAGTCTAAGATTCCAAGTAACTGGAGTTGTGAATGTTAAGCTTGCAAATGTTAATGAGCAATTTTATGTGTTTTTTCTACTATTATCATTATTATTGTCATTGTTATTGTTGCTGTTATTATTATTATTATCATTATCATTATCATTATCATTATCATTATCATTATCATTATCATTATCATTATCATTATCATTATTATTATTATTATTATTATTATTATTATTATTATTATTATTACCATCATTACTATTACTGCTATCATTTTATCCTACTATCCTTATTATTACTATTATTATTATTGCCATCACATAACCATTCTAATGACAACAAAAATTATAATAATAATAATTCTTAAAATAAGAAAAATCAAGAAACAACTACTGGCAAATTTTGATTTAAGGGGATCTTGAGAAGGAGGGGTTCACCTGGCCAAAACTGAGTTAAAGGTAATTTCATACTCGTACAACCCTAAATTTTTGACATCCTGAAAATTCAGAAATATCAAGTATTACCTTGCCCTAATCTATGCAAGCATTACTGAGTAATTATACATTATCTACAACTTACTGGGGCAGTTGTGTCTGCTGTAGCATTGTTTGATGCTGTGGGTGCTGGAACAGCTTGATTTGGACCTGCTGCCTTGACTGCTGTGGCAGTAGGTGTGACAGTAGGCTGTGGGGTAGGTGCTGGGGCTGCCGCTGTTGCTGCAGCAACCATGGTAGGCTGGGCCACCTGATGGTTGACTGTCTGTATCTGTTGGCCCTGCACAACTTGCTGAACACCTGTCACTGTCTGTGCATTCACAATCTTAAAGAAGAAAATACATGTATAATGATCTGATAAGCTACAGAAATCACTGGTCATATTTCAAAAATAAAAGAAATGAAAGTCATATG
>NC_061845.1:19608389-19620889 GCF_019202785.1 Penaeus chinensis
CATTTTATTACACTAAAATAAAGATCTTCAAATGATCTTTGAAATGACACCAAGATCATGAATTTTGGTTGAATAATAAAAAAGTTACAACATTTTCAACTTTGGAAGTTTCGTATGTTTTTCTGCCAAAGAATATAAAGGAATTATACAAGGTTTTGTGACCAAAATATAAACATTTTGACCAATTTTGACAACAGCTTCCTTAATATCTAACATATCAGTGTGGAACTTTTACAGATGACTATACATGTTCTGCCTATTAGAAAGTTGGTCATTAACAATCCAAATATTAAGTAAATAATTAACTTTTGGTTAATAGTTAATCAACTAAATTATCTTTAACAGGGGTCATTCCATGTTAAATCAACACATTTTGACAGAATAACACCCTGAAAATTTGAACTTAATATCTTTTACCACTTACAAGATAAGCCCAACTGAAAAATTGTTTGCTACACGAAAAGTATCAGACTGCCAACACCCACTTTTCAAAGATCCCGCAATTATCTGACGACCTACTCACAATGATGCTCACAATGCTGTTGTAAACAAATTTCACTGAAATAAAATCAATGGAAATTTCAAGACTGAAGATAAGTTAAACAGATTATACACTGATCTCAAGAAATTATCAAAGAAATTTGATGTTTCTAATAAATTTTGAGCTGGATTCAGTCACAATAAATTATTTGAAACGCAAAGCTAACAAACTCGAAGCAACGCTAACATCCCACGCTTCACCTTGCTGAGTGCCATTCAGTTTGGCCGAAAAAAATGTTCTGCTCATCAGAATTTCATAAAAATTGACATGCTTAACATTAAGACAATATCATATAGTTCCTCATTCCTTGTGAAATTTTCTGTCCTTATTGTTCACGCAGCTGACAACAGACAACCACTAAACGAATATGAAAAATCTGAAAACAAGGCTGAAGTTCAATTATCCATTGACATAATTCGAATAAACCCTCCCTGAGAATTCATTGCAAAATGCCCCTAAAAGATTTTTTTTTCCGGGGGCGCTTCTGAGGCGCGCGGCCAAGCCTGGAGCACTGGAAACGGCAAATTATACACTACCTAGCGGACATGTTTACCGTTGGATACAATTGCCGTCTCTATTTCATTAAACGTCATTATTGGCTTACCTCAACATGGTATTTTCTGCAGAAATAATTATCGAATTAAATATAAGTGAAAAATATAGTTTATGTTAAGAAATCGAGTGTTGTAAAGAAAGCGAAAACGGACTCAAAATCATCAGCAGAATAAATCACTATATTATGGTTACCACAGGTTACGATGCTGCACATATCAGTACCTTATTGAACAAACGTTTACTTTTATGCATTTGGCATATATTGAGATATTACGGTGTATCCCATTCAATAACAATAGAGAGGACGATTACCACAGTTATTACCTTTTCCTCTGACACAACTACTATGGTTTGTAAACAAGTATTTGGGGCTTACATTTTTTTTTTTTTTTTTAATCCCGTTTATTTTGTGTGCATATTGGGTAAGTGTATTTATTATTTACTTATCACAGAGACATGTTATTTTTTATATTATTATTAGAAATATTTTCATATTTAAAAAAAACATTTTTGGCATTTGAAAGAAGTATCTGTGTGGCAATGAATACATTCTCGGAAGAAGTATTTTAATGATATTGTTATGAACAAATACAAATTCTATTTTATTATCAATTATATCCAAGAGAAAATTTATATAATCATGAGGGATATATTTACTGTCATTGCCACCAAGCAATGACAGTGAATATTCACACGTGTAACGCTCCTTCAATTTCTGTGAATGCATCTTTTTGAATATTGTAACATATCCACTCCTGGTTGTTGTAATAGAATAATAACTACACACACACACACACACACACACACACACACACACACACACACACACACACACACACACACACACACACACACACACACACACACACACACACACACACACACACACACACACACACACACACACACACACATTTATGTGTGTGTGTGTCCTGATTCCTATTATATCTAATATATATTATGCACACACACACACACACACACACACACACACACACACACACACACACACACACACACACACACACATTTATGTGTGTGTGTGTCCTGATTCCTATTATATCGAATATATATTATGCACACACACACACACACACACACACACACACACACACACACACACATATATATATATATATATATATATATATATATATATATATATATATATATGTGTGTGTGTGTGTGTGTGTGTGTGTGTGTGTGTGTGTGTGTGTGTGTGTGTGTGTGTGTGTGTGTGTGCATAATATATATTCGACATAATAGGAATCAGGACAATTATTTCACGAGAAAAGCCAACACCACTGCAGAGAGGAGGAAAAGCTCACTTCCGTCAAAAACCTTAAGAAGATCAAGCTGTAATGCAAAAGGCAACAGTCGAAAATATTTATATTCTAAAAAGTGAGATATACACATACTAAATACTAATATATATGTATATATATATACATATTAAATAGCAATAGTAACAGATTTTGTGTGATTTTTATAACGGGCGAAGAAGTGGTTTACAGGTTGATGATAACTGAACGGGAACCGATGTACGAGAATACCTATTTGATAAATGAATTATTGGTAATGATAATTAATAGCAATACTATTACCCCCGCACCCCCCCACCACCACCACCATATACACATTCGCCCGGTAGTGTGATTTTAATGCAAAATGTGCGTTAAAACGTAGAGCAATACCAGACAATAAAACATAACATAAATAAGATGAGAATTCATTACATATGATCGATACCAACGTACGATACCAATTAACGATATAATAAGCCAACAAACATAAATTTTAATCGGAAAAAATACCGGAATCTAGCCCATGTGAAAATCGCATGTTGTATCCGTGTGTTGTCTGCCGCCGCCAAGCCAGCACGTGAACCCACGCTCTGAACTGCACACGTAAGGCATTTCCACCGTTGCGTTATTACGGGCTTGCATGACATTGCATAACTTTCGGGTGGTATAACTTGGCAGGGAGAAAGGAATACTAAGCGAGGGTGACGATGAAAATAAGTGTTGTTTGAAAACTGGAGAAGTTTAAATTCCTAGCGACGGGAGTCCAAAGGCGTCTGTTCAGGCGAAATATTTTGGGGATTGGATGCCTTTGATGCTAGCGTCAGCGAAATCGCCAAAGCTTTCTTTCAGGCCCAATATGAAATTTCGAAAACAAATGCGGTAGATCAAACAAGTTTAATATTAAATTTTTTTAATGTTCTGTTGTGTAAGGGAGTTTTTAAATTTTAAGTACAAAATTATCTGAATGTATTGTGTAATTAAGTTCATAGTCACTTTGTTATAGTGCATTCACATAGTGTGCCTATGATAAGCATTTCAGTATCAGTTGGGGTTAATGTTACGGTTACTGAGAGTGACGCACAAAGATAAAGGAAAATGGGTCAATATGTAGAAGAGGGTAATGGGTTACTTTCTAAACAATTTTGATATTTTTCTGCATGAAATCCACTGCTTTCAATGATTCTAGACATTGTTCCTTGTGCAAATGAATCATTGAGGAGATATGATCACCATCTCCATTGTCAATCTTGATTTGATCGTCCCGATAGCAGGGGAGGGCATGAAGTATATCAGGGAAATTATGGGGTAAAACAGGACCCCCGTGGTTGTTAAACAAGACGTCCTAATCCAACATCAAACCTGACCTAACACCATGATATATTTCCCCTAGCCAGGGGGCTCTGCCCTCTGGACCCTGTGGTAATGTAAATGTAAACAAGATGAGCGACTTAGCCAAAATTGGGGGATCTTCTCTTTTCTTTTATGTATAGCACCCTTG
Source organism: Penaeus chinensis (assembly GCF_019202785.1). Taxonomy (NCBI): domain Eukaryota; kingdom Metazoa; phylum Arthropoda; class Malacostraca; order Decapoda; family Penaeidae; genus Penaeus; species Penaeus chinensis. The sequence continues at coordinate 19,612,288 of NC_061845.1, forward strand.
GGAAGCATTTACACACATTCAGCCATAGAAGAACTTTGTCTTGGTTTGTATTGTTCTATTATTTCATGTGGGTTTTATTACCAAACTCTGCCACTGCCTTATACTACATATTGTCCAAACATAAAGAATAGAGTAGGAAGTAATACAGGATTATATGCAGTGGTCTCATATTTACCGGGAAATGACCAAAATATCTACTGCATGTCCCCGCTTGGAGACTAAGTCCACAGCATCCTCACACGACCACAGAGATCTCACATTTACCAGGAAATTACCAAAATATCTGCTGCATGTCACCTCACACGGCCACAGAGTCCTTAATGTCTCGTTTTCTGTTTCTCCATTTTATACATTTTCTATATGCCTGTTTTCTATAATGATCATGTTTTCTGTTGGCAAACCAGGAAATCATTTCCAATTAGTACTTTCATCATTATTTTTTTCATACTCCTCATTATCTATCTTCTCATTTTTTGCTACTAGATCTCTTTGGTTACTTTTTCAAATGTATATGCATCTATATTTTGTTTTTCCATTTTATTTCTATTTCCATTCTCAATTATTTGTCAACATTACTGCTTGTTTACCTTAATTGCCTTGGAACAATACACACTGTCAGTCACTTCCTCCGTTTCCTTGAAGCTTTTGCCAGGGCAGGGCCTTCAAATTTCTGTGGTCAATATTATGGGTGCCAGGCTGATCTCTTGATATGTGCCAGTTGCATAGTGTTTCTTACAAATCTGCAGGTTGTGTCTTTCAATTTCCAAACAAGACTATTTGTGATTGTGCAGCTCATCTGTACCCTCCACACTAACAGTATGTGTCAGTCACTTTGCATGAAGTGCTAATAAAGATGGGGGGTACAGGAGGGTTAACAATTTCCAATTGAGTAATAATCAACACAGGTACAGCTGCTCTAGCCTTATTTATCATGAAATGAAGAAGATATCTGCTGCATATCACCACTCAGCGATTAAATCCACAACACACTCATACATTCAGAATTCTTAATATTGTGTTTTTTGTAAGATAGCAGGAAGTGTTATTAACCCCATGCCACCAGGGGAAAACTTTCTGTATATGTCAACCAAAAGTACAGTAAAATAAGTATATGGACTGGATACCTTGACGAAAACTAAGACACTTTCCATCTATGGCAAAAGGTGCGCAAATCTAAAATAAGGGAGATACAGGACAGAGAAGACAGAAGATCAACCCTTCATTTTCTAAGTCCCCATCAATGTTTACCTTGCAAGGATCAAAACAAATGTGATGCTTAACTCATTACTGCGATCCATCAAGTAGTCCATGTATTGCTATGCGCTTGTGAGAAGGCTCATTTTGTCATTAGTGTTTGTTTTTCCGAATTCATTTATGTAATGCATTCTTCTAGTTTTATTATACTTCATATCTGTCTTTTGGTAATTATTTATGCTATTCTGTACAATAACCTTGTGCTCATGCGCGGTTTCACCGTTTTCACTAGGCGTATATATTACCACGGGGGTCCAGGGGGCGTAGGCTCCTGGCTAGGCGCATTTAATAACTGCCCCCTGGCTAGGGAATATATAGATTGTAGTGTATAAATCCCACTGGGTTAGGTTAGGTTGGTTTATTGGTTAAGACGCATTGTACGATTACAACAGGGGATCTGGATTATGTGAAATCCCGTAGATTTTGCCGAATGATGGGTTTGGATCCCGTAAAGTTTTTCGAAAGTTGGCGTGTTGGTCCGTAGACTTTCAAAGATGGCGGTGACATTCGTAGAGTTTCATTAGCTGATTTTAAGCGTTTTACACATTTCTGTTCTCTATTTTTCTTATTTCAGCCTTTAATTCCCCTGATCTCCTTCATGCTCTCCCCCTGCTATCGAGACTTATCAAATCATATCAAGATTGTCGGCTGGAGAATGCGACGGAGATTATCGTCAGATTTGTTCTCATCACATGAGGACAAATCTGATGATATAAATATTGTTAGGGAAGACCCGATTGTCATTTTTGGAAAATTAATCCTGCTGGGGAAAATGAATAAATAATGGGGAAAATGCTGTTCTCATTGTCTATATTTTTGTGAAATGTCTCTGCATATAGATGGCTCTGCTAGTGCTTAGCCACAAAGGAGTCAATTAGTAGACCATGTGACCTAACGTGATTTGAATTGGTGGAAAAAATATATTTTTTACCAGTGCTATGAATATTGATGGTGTTATTTTTATTATAAACATTATAATTACTATAATGTTACAAACATTTGTAACAGCAAAATAAAATAACAAAATATTTTCATAAATCAAAGAAAAGGGTAAACAGGCAAGACAGGCAGTACTCGTAACTGGCCCATTAGTGACTTAGTATAAGTGTAGCCATCTAAGTGTAAAAACAATCAAACAAGTACTCAGTGGGGATAGCACTTACGTACACATCATGTCCATCGGCATTGGGTTAAAGGGGGTACAGGGGGTCTTGCTCCCCTATCTATGGCTCTGAAACTTCACAGGGAATAGAGCCATGTTTCATCTATATAATTACAGTCTACAATTCTGCAGTTAAATCTGATTCAGTTTTGCCTGATTGATGTACAATATGATTTTTTTTTTTTTTTTTTCTGACATCAAACTGTCATGTCAAAATGGAAATCGGTAAATTATATGCAGATATGGGCAACAGATGGTTATATCATATAATTGTGGCAGTTGGATTAATATTTTAATTACAATTTTATAAACAATATATCAATAAGAATAACAAAAGCAACGTTATTGGTATTAGAAAGAAAATGACGTATTCCTGCTAACTCAAGGAATTTGGAAATCAGGTGTAGTCACTAGGGCCTACTGATTGACTCCTTTGTGGCGAAGCACATGTGGAGCCATCTGTATATACTAAAATTCATAAGAAAATACAGGGGACAGTACATAAATCTGTAATCATTGGGTTAACATTCGGTTAGGAAATTAAGACTGACTGTCTTCTTCATTTTGTACTATCTCATGCCGATGGGCATGGCATGTGCATACATGCCATGCCCACTGTGAGTTTACCTGTTTAGTTATTTTTACACATAGATGGCTACACTTGTACCAAGTCACCACTAAGCCAATTCTGAGTACTGCATGTCTTGCCTGTTTATCCTATTCCTTGATTTTCAAAAATAATTTACGTTATATGTTTCTGTTACCAATATCAATAACATTATAGTAATTATAATGTCTACAATGAAAATAACACCATCGATATTCATAGCATTAGTAAAAAATGACAATAATAATAATAATTATTCCTGCAAATTCAAGGAAAGGAACATCAGGTAAGGTCACAAGGTCTACTAATTGACTCCTTTATAGCTAAGTTGCAGAGCCATCTATGTGCAAAGACATTTTACAAAATTTATAAAAAAATAAACACAGCATTTTCTTGGTGACATAGAGTTAGATACAAATGGAAAGGTTTCCTTAGACTTTTTCAACATTATTTAACAACAGGGCTTACACTGTTTTACTTAAATGCACTAGTGTTACCAGATAAAATCCATGCTTGATCACCAGCCAGCTGTACACATACTGACCACTTCATAAGCTACAGCACATTACTAAGGAGTTTCAATGCAAAGCATATTCTATGTGTAAATGTACACAAAATTTACATTTTGAAAGAAAAAGCTCTTAAATTATTTTGATTATTTTTTCTGATATTGGTGTAACAATGTTCTTTGCACATTCAGGAACTCATATCTATGTTTGATGTTGTTACCAAATGCTATGGAACAAGTAAAAGTCTATCTAGGTGTACCTGGTGCTAATAACCTGTGTTCACAATTCATCTGTTTTTTTTTATGCTCTTGTTGCTTCCAAGAAATAACCAGAGGTGGGCACAAACACTTGTTTGGTAGTTTTTTAATTCGTGTATGAATACTGTAGGCCAGGGCTACAGCTGTTATGAACAAAGGTCCTGTTAGACAAGTTCCAATGTATGCAGAGGTCTGGATAAATATTTTACATGCAAAAATGAAAATATTCAAAACTATTCTAAACTTGTATCTAATACCCTGGGAACATTAAAATAAGTTAAATACATGTGTGATAGACCCTTAACTTACCCTACAGTCAGTCAATCAAGGAAATACACTTTCAAGAATCCATTGCCAGGACCTTCATTTTATTTTATTATACTTTTCTTTTGGAGGCTTGGGTCCTGTACAACACTTGGAAGGTCCAGATTTGGATTGTGGGCCACCAGTTGAATAGCCCTGCCATTGACTAACTAACTCTATATGACCCCTTTAATACAAAACTAGTTGAATTATCACAGTAAATGAGTTGTGTGTTTAGTGTAGTACTTGAAACTGGATTGTAAATGTTAGGAAAATGAGGCCATAGTAATATATGTAAATGCTTATTATAAGCACACAATGTGATTACACTAACTTTTTTCACTTTCATGCAGTCACATGGTTGTTGCAAAGAATGCAATAGGCTCAGAGTTTGATTGTTTCAGTGTAATCATTGTAGATTGGTATCAGAGTACATGAACAGTAAGTTTGTATTTATTCATAAATAAATAGGTAAAATTCACTTTATTACAATACAACTTACCACAGTACAAAAGGACTTGTACCACTAGAAATCAAATGCCTAGGTTGATGGACAGAGTAGGGTATGCCCAGTGCTCAACTTCACACATATTTACACTTGTGCATATAAATGTATGCAATAAAGACTATTTTGCAATTTTTGTTGCTTTTCCATTAACATGTTCCATTTGCAGTTTAAGAATACGTGTCAAAAATGACCGAAGGAGAGGTTGCAACAAATGGTGAAAATGCCACCAGCAAGGACATTCAGGATATTGAAGCCAAGATTATACGCCAAGTTGAATACTACTTTGGTGATTACAATCTTCCCCGTGACAAATTCCTACAGGAGGAAGTGAGTTATTAAATTGATTGTGATGAGGATTAATTGAACTACATTCGTGCTAATAATGTTGAGATGGTTGATTTTGTACTTGTGGTTCTTATTGTTTTTTATTGTACAGGTGAAAAACGATGATGGTTGGATCAGTATGGAAACAATGACAAAGTTCAAGCGCTTGGCCAGTTTATCCACTGATGCAGAAGTTATCACAGCCGCTTTACGGAAGTCAGAGAGTAAACTGATTGAGGTAAGCCAGTCTTATGGTTATCAGATTTACCTTCTTAATCATCATCTCACACCTGAGAAAACTTGTAGTGGATGCATCTTCTCACACCTGAGAAAAGTTGTAGTGGATGATTGTTAAAGCTGTAAGTACATGAGGTCAATGTTTTACATTGACAATTGAAACTGCCTAAATATGTGAAATTATTAATTCCTTGCTGACTTGTGGTATGAATGTGTGTGCCATGGCATGATGATTCATTTCCAGGTGGAATGTACACTCATGGCATGTATATTGAGCCTGCTCTAAGTTGTGTACAGTAAGTGGTTGTTTGCTTATTTGGCCATTACTATAGTTATTTGTGAGTTACAGCTCAAAAATAGGCTTAAAGTCACTTCTTAGCCTCACACATTGGCTGCAGCCAAATTTGTAGAGTTAGGGAAATATGTTTCCAGTGCTTCTAAGTTTTCCCTCAGCACGTGGTCCATGTGAAACCCGTCACCTGTCAGTTAAAGTTCAGCTGATAATTTACTCTTCATTTGCATAATTTAGGATTTAGTAGTTAAAACTTATTGGAATGAATAAACTGATCTCATTGTTCATTATTCTTTGCCTTTATTTTTATCCCTATAGGTGCATGAAAGCAATGCCAAAATACGCCGTTCCCCTGACCAACCCCTGCCCATTTTTGATGACAAAATAAAGGAAGAAACCATGAAACGAACAGTTTACTGCAAGGGTTTTCCCAAGGATGGCTCCGTGACCTTGGATGATCTCCTTGAATATTTCAAGGCATATGGCCCATATGAGACTGTCTTGGTAATTATTTTTTTCCTTATAATCTACCTTTGTGTATGTGAATTATCTTCCACATATTTGATATTGACTTTGTGATGGTTCTCATATCTAATTCCAAACAATGTTCCATAGATGCGGTACTTCTTTAACAAGGAAGACAAGAAGCAAGGTTTTAAGGGTTCTGTTCTGGTTGTGTTCCCAAAAGAGGAAAAAGCTAAGGAGTTTATGGAGTTGAGTGAAGTGAAATTCAAGGATACAGTTTTGATCAGGAAGTGGCATACAGATTATGTTGAAGAGAAGAAAAAGGAGATTGAGGAACGCAGAGCCAAAAAAGAAGCAAGAAAGAAAGAGAACCAGGATGATGACTTTGTCGAGGATGTAAGTAGGGATCTTGCATATAGTAGATACTTAATTGCTGGAAGAGGATATGTGATATTTAAAAAAAAAAATAACTGATTCATTTTAAGATGACTGATTTACATTCCCACAGGAACTAGAAATTGAACTCCCAAAGGGTATCTTCCTCCACTTCACTGGCTTCAGTGAAGGCAATGATATAACTAGAGAGGACATCAAGGAAGCATTGGGAGAAAATGTTGATCAGTGTGCCTGGATTGACTTCAGCCGTGGCATGACTGAGGGTTACCTACGCTTCAAGGAGGCTGACTTCAACAAAATTGTAATGGACAAGTTAGAAGGAAAGATAAAGGTAAGAGAAACTTCTTCAGCATCCTATCATAATGGCAGTGAATCTTTTTACGCATTGTAGTACAAATTTTAGTGTTATAGCATTGTTATAGTTACTGTTACCATACCCCTCTGACTCATCAACCCTTGAATTGCTTTCTCACAGACTAGCTTTCTCATAATTGTGCTTGATTTGCAGGTCAAAGAAATGGAAGGTACCCTTCGTTTAGTTGAAGGTGAGGAGGAAGATGAACAACTGAAGAAAATGAAGGAGGCCAGGAGCAGAGCACGGGCAAGTATTAGCAAAAAGAGAAAATCTGGAGGCCGAGGCTTCCAGAACAAGAGGAGAAGGATGTAAATGCAAGTGATAAACTTCATCACAAAATCACATCATGCCAATTTTTTTTTTTTTCCCCACCAAGATAAGAGGTAATCCTTTTATTGTATTTCTTTTCTCTTGGAACTTTATTTTGTCTTTCGATAGTAGACTCACTATTTTGTGCCTCTTTATAGATCCAAAATTCTTACAAAATAAGAAAATAGTGGTGGTAATCTTTTTGTTGTTTTTTATATATATGTATGGATAGGCCTAGACATATTAGCATATAAACATACCATTACATTACTCACACATATATATGAGAAACCTAAGCATCCATGTTTACACACAGTATGTTTACTTGTATCTAGATATATAGGGGTACTTCATTTAAAATTTTCTGAAAGAGTGAATAGTGTAATTATTTACTTTTACACCTATCTAGATATATAGGGGTACTTCATTTAAAATTTTCTGAAAGAGTGAATAGTGTAATTATTTACTTTTACACCATGCATTAGTTTTATAAATAGGATGCAAGAGTTGGAAGTGCATCTAACAAAGCATGTATCAAACAGGCCATTTGTGATTGGCTAACATGAATTCATGTTGAAGCAGCATGTTACTTTGTGACAAAAACTTGTGTTGTGAGTAGTAAGAGTGTGTAGTGCCTGCTAGGACAAAATCAATTACTGCTCACATAAATATAGTTATTTGTTATCTTTGACCTTATGACAGTGGATTTTACCTATGCCGTATTGTGCCATGCCACTAAAGTGAAAAATTTGAAGCATGGGAAATTATTATCCTTACTTTCTACAATTTTGAGCAGGCTCAACCATGCATGGGATGGATACTTGCCATCCAGCATATGGGCTCATTGTGTGATGGCAAGATTACATGTCACCCGATGTGAGTGAGTTAAGAGAGTAGAAATAAAGATATCGTACATGTTATCACTGTTGATCTGTATCTATGGTTCCCAGCTGATGGTTCTTGGGAGGTTAGTTAGGGGAGTGAGTATTTCTTTTTATTTGTTTATTTATTTTTATTTTATTTTATTCCCTCCCCCTCTTCCTTCTTTTATTCTATCCCCCTAACCATAAAATATATTAGAAAAAAACAGAAATGGAAGGCTGAGGTCTTGCAGGTGTGAAGGATTACAAAAGAGGTTGCAAGTAGAAAAAGGTTGGGAACCACTGATCTATATAGTATATTGTTTGGACAAGGAAGACATACGCAGTTCTTTCTATGATTTAAAGAGTTTTATACTATAGTTTTTAACCTTTTTTAGAAGCAGAAACTGTATGGGCATTCCATATATATTGATGATTTCATTAGTTGAAAAGTTAACATTGCAATAATAAATTTTCAGTATCTGCATACAAAGTACTTGTTGCTGTTACTATAGTTTGTTTTTCTCTGATATTTATGTAATCTTATTGGACTGCATTTTTAAAAAAATAAAAGATAAAATGATCTCCTGTGTTTTTATTTGATGCGATATAAAAATGTTTTCATATCATACAACAGACAGTATGTGTGTGTGTGTAAGAACATATATATATATATATATATATATATATATATATATAAATATATAAATACACATAAATATATATAAGGGGAGAAAATAAGGAAGGAAGGAAATGAGAAGGAA
>NC_061845.1:19630889-19638389 GCF_019202785.1 Penaeus chinensis
AGCGGCGAATCGAACTAATGGAGTGACACTTTCTCTTTCGCTTTAACCAAATACTAGAACACTGATTCAATTAACAAACATCATGTTACATTTTATTTTTCACTACCGAGCATTAGCTGAACGCAAAACCGCTGAAGGGGTGCAATGAATATGTAGATATTTTCACTGTGTGTGTGTGTGTGTGTGTGTGTGTATGTGTATGTGTATGTGTGTATGTGTATGTGTATGTGTATGTGTATGTGTATGTGTGTGTATGTGTATGTGTATGTGTATGTGTATGTGTATGTGTATGTGTATGTGTATGTGTATGTGTATGTGTATGTATGTGTGTGTGTGTGTGTGTGTGTGTGTGTGCGTGTGTGTGCGCGCGCGTATGCGTGTGCGGAATGTTTAGAGAAAGGCGAAGTCAATATTTGAGTAGCTAAATTATACATACTATGAGTAGTATGTAAAATTCTTTTCGATTATTCTTATTGCTTTTTATCTTGTGCTAAAATCTGACCATGATTTTCGCCATTATTATTCCGTAAGTCGTGGCGTTTCTCTGAGGAGTCGCATTCGATCAGCTGAGTAAGAAAATACAAGTTTGCTTTTTTCAATTCAGAACTACTAGCTGAGTGGTTCCAAGGAGCTTGAAAACAAGTCTAAAAACTCACTCACAATACATGTGCTGTATGATATCTGATATCTTGAAAGAAAAGTCTTGTTCATTATTATACAAGAGGCATTTAATTGCGCTCTCTACATTTATCTGACACGTATACAATTTATATTCCCCTTGTATTTGTCAGTGCATGCCAAAACTTTGATACACAATCTTCATATGTTTACGACATAAATAATTATTTCACGGCGTAGATTAATTAAAGGGGAACCATCTAGAAAATAAAAAACACGAAATCGTGTATTTAATACTCTGTGTGATAATGATTCTTCAATTCATTCTTTAATTTACGGTTAATCCAAATATATGCTAAACGAGAAAGAAAGTATGTCCGATAGTATATGACGTCACATACCATCTACCAAGGCTGCCAAGCTGAGTACCAAGCTGACATTTTTTTTCAAGATGGGCGGAAGGCAATTTGAAATTATACATTGAGGCCGCGTCACTGGGATGAGGGAAAGTAATTTCTCTCTTAGTGAAATAATCAGAGAGCCGGGTATCTCCCTATCGACGGTATACCGGTGAATAGGGTGAGAAGAATGTAGATGGGATTCATCACAGAGCGTTATCAGAGAGAGGTTGAACAAGCGACATTGCCAACATCGCCTCCAGTTCGCCCAGCAGTATGTGGGGAGCGCACGGGAAGCTCCATTGCTGGATGAGAGATAACAGGTGTAAATATTATTATCCTTTTTCATTTTGTTCATAATTAATTCGGATTTTCATAAAGATACATGGTTATACATGCTAGTACCCTACACGTTTTATTTTATGTTCTGAATCTCTATCATATATGTATGATATATGTATGAAACGGAGTGGCCACGTCACACATAACATGTGGAGTGAATTTTCATGTATCGTTTTGGTAAACTCGGCGAAAAAAGAGGGAGATTCAGTTTAGACGGATATTTTGAAATTGTTACAAGAAATATTCCTCCCATTATCCTTTGGCTCTTCTCAGAAACAAACACATTCGTGCATGATAACTGCCCAATAGCAACATCAAGGGCAGTTTTGAAGTGGTTCGGTAACCAAAAACACATGGAAGTCCTCCCGCATGTAACTCTAACCCGATGAAACATGTTTGGGCGAATATTGTCAGTGTTTGGGAAACAGCTAATGATTAAACGTCCTAATAGCTTATAGACCATGCTCAAAGGGAATGGAAGGGGTTAAAAATGTGAATGGTATCTGGATAACCGGGACCTCACATAAGCACGTCATTTCTGTCCCGGGATTAGACTGAATAACGATACAGTGTTCCTATTAAAAGTATGACTGCTAGTATTGGTCTGTCTTTTCTACAATCATTACCGTTTTTTCTTTTTACAAATAAATCAATAATCGATTGTCTGAATTCTCCGTTAAAAAAGGAAGAAAGAAAATATATATACTAATTTATGTATATGTATATATTTACATATATATTTTTTCCTGCCAACTACATGTTATATTTTGCGCGAGAAGGGGTTCGAAATATGTATTAACTATAAAACCAGTGAGTTTAAATAAAATGTTCAACAACACGCATATGCACACTCATCAATTTATTTATTGTAGCCCTACTACGGTTTTGCGTTCAGTGTTCTGAAATGATAACATAGCATATTTTCTGATTATTGAATCAGTGGATCTGACGAAAAGAAAACAGGTCATTATCTACACATACGCATATATCTACACATTTTTATCTACACATACGCATATACTGGAAATTGATATGCACTGACAAACAGAAGGGAATAAAGGCTGAAAAAAAAATATATATGTGTATGTGTAATACATATATATATATGTATGTATATCATATATATTATATATATTATATAATTATATATTATATATATCATATATATTATATATATATATATGTATGTATATCATATATATTATATATATTATATAATTATATATTATATATATCATATATATTATATATGCATATTATATATATAATATATATCATATAGATATGTATATCTATCTATTTTATATTATATATATTATATATATGTATATATAATGTGTATATATTTATATATATCATATATATATCATATATATATCATATATATATCATATATATATATATATATAGATAGATAGATAGATAGATACATATAGATATCATCATCAAGGGGCTAACCCTGACGGGGCCGCATGGCCGCATCCACCCTTCACTTCTAGCTACGAGGGTCTTCTCATGGCGAGTATCCAGGCAGGTCCTCGGCCCATCTCTAGCTCCTCGCGACAGTTCTGGTCGAGCTGCCCAAGCCATGACCTTGATCGTCCCACGGGTCTCCTCCACCCAGGATTGTCTCGCAGAGAGACAACCTGATGGGCAGGGTCAACCACAGGGAAACAAACAAGGTGCCCATATAGCCTGAGTTGGCGATCCCGGATTATGCAAGTAACAGGTCCCATGCCAGTCTTGTGATGTAGCCGTTGGTTGGACACATGGTCCTGCCAACTGTACCCCCATGATCCAGCGAAGAGACTTGTCACAAAAGGCATTAAGACGAGACCCCAAGGCACTAGATAACATCCAGGTATTGCTTCCATAGAGCATAACTGGCAGTATGAAGGCCTTGAAGACATGTAGCCTGGTCCTTCTGCATAGATACCCGACATCTCCAAATGGTCTTGTTGATCGAGTTCATGGCTCCTGCTACCAGACCAATCTGTCTACTGACTTCTTGGTCTAATGACCCAGAGACATGGACTATGCTACCAAGGAAGGTATGCAAAACTCTTTGTGACTTCAACTTCCTCACTGCAAGCATGGATCGACTGAATGGATTCCCCTAACAGGCCCCCGAAGTCCTGAATCTTGGTTTTGGCCCAGGAGGCCTCTAGGCCCAAGAGCTTCGCCTTATTGCTAAATGCATCAAGAGTGGCCACCAGTGACTCCAGAAACTCAGGATAGCAATATCAGCAAAGCTAAGGTCTGAGACCTTTATATTGCCCAGAGTTGCTCCATACTAATTTTGAATAGTAGCTCTGCCCATTATCCAGTCCATGCAGGTGTTGAAAAGTGTTGGTGCAAGAACACGGCCTTGCCTCACCCCTGAATTAACAGGGAAGAAGTTCGACAGGCTCCCACCACACGTTACAACACTTTCAGTACCAGTATATAGGCTTGCTATTAGTCCAATAATCTGTGTTGGAATTCCTCTAAAAGGCCAGTCACATTAATCTTTTCTGTCCAGGGATCCCTTTGCAGAGCTGGATGCTTCCTTAGCTGTAAACGGATCCGAGATGAAAATCCCTCCGCAGCGCGAGATATATTGCATTGAACAATGATGTCTCATTAAATGTATATAAATCATTTGGATAAACGTTCATTTGACTAACGAACAAACACATCAACCCACTCCGACACGCCAAATACAAGGAACTCTCATCGGAAGTTATTTACGCCGTGTTGAATAAAGTGAGGGCTAAAGAGCCATTGTGGAACACCAGTCATAAGAATTATAAAAGCAGGATGAATTAAGCAATGAACTCCGTCATGAAGTAGCTTGTAAAAGCATCCTCGATGGAAAGTGCCATTGTTTACTGTTATGAACGCTGAACTGAGACGAAGGTTCTTTCCGAAGGAACACTAAATGTAGTATGACCAATCCCTTTCTGTAGCTGACCAGACTTTGGCGATCCTGTGACAGAATAGATAAGTGTGACCTTCGCTTAAGTCTCAGAATCTTTCAAAGCAATTCTTGATGCACCAAACCACATGTCTTCTTGAGGTTGATGTAAGCTGCAAGCAACCCTTGACCGAACTAACAACGGCATTCCACAATTACTCAAATCGCTAAGATTCGGTCTATTGTGAACTTGCCAGGAGTGAATCCAAACTGCTCTGGTCTCTGGTGCCTTAGTAGGTGGTCGCAAAACCGTTTCAGAAGAATGTGGGTGAAAACCTTGCCTGGTATACTGAACCAAGTAATGCCATGGTAGTTGCTACAATCCCAACAATCCCCTTGGTAGGCAGGGCATAGGTCATTTACCAAGAAATGGCCTTCAACTTCCTAGTCTCTTCTCAGCAGTGTCTGAGCCCTATGCACCAGAAAGTGACGCAAGTCCTGATTGCCATTCAGCCAACCTATGCAACATGCTTCAGTGGCCTCCAGTGTCCCCAGGAAGAAGAAATTCTGCCCTGCCCTCGGGCATATGCTAATGGTCTCCTGTGCTGCTGCGAGTGTTCCGCGCTTGAAGGACTCCCACAGACAAACTGGGTCCATCAGGTTTTCAAGTGAATCGATCAGAGACTGCTGTGACAAACCCACAGGCATAGTTCTCCCTGGGTCTGTGCAAGTGAAACACCCTAGAATGGCCACTGTAGGGACGAGGAGTTTTGAAGGGTAGCCACTACCAGCCTATGGTCAGTGCTACAGAACTTGGTACTCTGGGAAAGCCTGCTATTCTGAATGTTCCTCTATTGAACCATGTCCAGCAATGTGGGTTGGAGTGCTGATACCAGGAGCCAGAAATCCTCAATCTCTGGGACCAAGCAAAGTCCCGGAGGCGGAGGGTGTTCCAGCAGCTGTGATCAGTTCCCGAGCCATGGGGGCCTATAGACATCTCGTAGCTTCAGTCTCAGTGCCATATTACCCTCATCAACCAGTGCTACCTCAACTACCAAGGGTTGAAGTCGGCTGGCTACACACTGAAGATGATGACCATCACTACGGCGCGAGCAGCAGTAGATGTACTCACCCATACTGACGTTATGTATATATTTATATATATTCATATATATATATATATATATTTATATATATATGTATTTACATATATATATATATTTATATATATTTATATATACAGTATATATACTTATACATGTATTTATATATAAATTTATATATAATATATATATATATATCATATATATATTATATGTATGTGTATATATATATGATATATACTTGTATTTATATATAACATGTATATATATAAATTCATGATTTATATTTATCTATACATATGTTATATATATTCATAGATATGTGTAATATATATATATATATATATATATATATATATATATATCATATATGTATTATATGATATATATATTATATGATATATATATATTATATACTATATATTATATAATATGTTTATAAAAAAAAATATATATACGTAATATATATATATATGTATTTATAATTTACATTTCATATATTTAAATATATCTCTCTTATATTATATGCATACACAATATGTATATGTATATGTATATATATACATATATAAAAAATACATATATATAATATAGAAATATATATATATATATAATATATATATATATATAATAGAAATATATATATATATATAATATAGAAATATATATATATATAATATAAAAAAAAATACATATATATATAAAACATATATAAATAACTTATATATATGGAATATCTATGTATGTAAATGGTATATATATAATAATAATATATAATATATAAGATATATTATAGATATATTATAGATATATTAGATATTTATTATAGATATATCATAGATATATTATAGATATATTATAGGTTTATTATATATCTATTATAAATATATTATAGATATATTATAGATTTATCATAGATATATATATATATATTACAGATATATTATTGATATATTATAGATATGTTATAGATATATTATGATAATATTATAGATATACTATAGCTATATTATAGCTATATTATAGCTATATTATAGATATATCATGGATATATCATATATATATTAAAGATATATTTTATATATTATAGATATATTATAAATATATTATGGATATATTATGGATATATTACGGATATGTTATAGATATATAAGGGATATATTATGGATATAGTAAGGATATATTATGGATATATTATGGATATATTATGGATATATCATAAATAGTTTCTAGATATATTCTAGATATACTCTAGATATATTCTATATATATTCTATATATATTCTATATATATTCTATATATATTCTATATATTCTATATATATTCTATATATATCATATATATGATATATATATTATATATATCATATATATATTACATATATATCATATATATATCATATATATATCATATATATATATCATATATACATATCATATATATATATTACATATATATCATATATATATATATATTATATATATCATATATATCATATATATATCATATATAAATCATATATATATCATATATATATTACATATATATCATATATATCATATATATGTCATATATATATCACATATATATATATCATATATATATCACATATATATATATCATATATATATCATATTTATATCATATATATATCATGTATATATCATATATATATATCATATATATCATATGTATATCATATATATATATATTATATATATCATATATATTATATATATTATATATATATAGTATATATATTATATATATATTATATATATAATATATATATTGTATATATATTATATATATTATATATATACATTATATATATTGTATAAATATTATATATATTTATTATATCAGGTATATATCATATATATATTATATATATCTTATATATATTATATATATTATATATATATATATATCATATATATATATATATTATATATATTATATATATTATATATATTATATATATTATATATATTATATATGTTATATATATTATATATGTTATATATATTATATATATTATATATATTATATATATTATATATATTATATTATATATATTATATATATTATATATATTATATATATTATATATATTATATATATCATATATATTATATATAT
>NC_061845.1:19653389-19658389 GCF_019202785.1 Penaeus chinensis
ACATCAATAACATTAATAACAGTATCGATAGCAATCGTATTAAGTTTCCCACCAGTTAAAGGAATGGGGAAATAAGGATCGGTAATTAAGGCTTACTGATAGACTTCTTGCTGGCTGAGCACATGTGGAGCTATCTGTATGTAACAAAATCACAGGGGACAGAACATAAATCCGGGGTGAATGGGTTATTATATATATATTCATATATATTCATATATATTTATATATACCATATATATACACATTCATATATATATATATATATTCATATATATATTCATATATATAAATATATATTCATATATATGTATTCGTATATATATATTCATATATATATATTCATATATATATTTGTACCCATGTATATATATATATATATGGATATATATATATGGATATATATATGGATACATATATATGCATATATATATGGATATATATATATATATATATATATATGGATATACATATATATATATATGTGGATATCATCATCATCATCATTATGGAGCTAACGCCGGCAGGGGCGCATAGCCGCATCCACCCTCCGCTTCCACCTACGAGGATCCCTCATGGCGAGCCGCCAGGCAGGGGCCCGGCCCATCTCTAGTTCCTCACGACAGGTTTGATCGATTTGCCCAAGCCACGACCTTCTCGGTCGTCCCACAGGCCTCCTCCACCCAGGGTTGTCTCGGACAGAGACAACCTGATGGGCAGGATCATCCTGTGGGAGTCGAGCCAAGTGGCCATATAGCCTGAGTTGGCGATCACGGATTGTGCATGTAACAGGTCCTGTACCGGTCTCACGGTGCAGCCGTTGGTTGGACACATGGTCCCGCCAACTGTACCCCATGATCCGGCGCAAGGATCTGTTACGAAAGGCATCAAGACGAGATTCCAGAGCACAAGATAATGTCCAAATTTCACTACCATAGAGTAAAACTGGCAGTGTCAGGGCCTTGAAAACACGTAACTTGGTCCTTCTGCACAGGTACCGACATCTCCAAATACTCTTGTCGAGAGATTTCATGACCCCTGCTGCCAGGCCAATCCGTCTACTGACTTCTTGGTCTGACAGCCCAGAGTCGTGAAATGCACTACCGAGGTATATAAAGCTCTTTGTGACTTCGATGTTTTCCCCGCAAGCACGTATCGACTGTACAGGGTCTCCTAGCAGGCCCCCAAAATCCTGGATCTTGGTCTTGGTCCAGGAGACCTCTAGCCCCAGGGGCTTTCGCTTCATTGCTAAATGCATCAAGAGCCGCTACAAGGGTTTCCAGAGATTCAGAGAGTACGGCAACATCATCGGCAAAGTCAAGGTCTGTAACCTTGATATTGCCCAGAGTTGCTCCACAGTGACTTTGGACAGTAGCTCTACCCAGTATCCAATCCATGCAAGTGTTGAAAAGTGTTGGTGCAAGAACACAGCCTTGCCTCACCCCTGAACTAACAGAAAAGAAGCTCGACAGGCCCCCACCACACTTTACAGCACTTTCAGTGCCTGTATACAGGTTTGCTATTAGTCCAATAATCCTTATTGGAATTCCTCTTAGTCTCAGGATCTCCCAGAGAGATTCGCGATGCACCGTGTCAAACGCCTTCTTGAGATCGATGTAGGCTGCGAGCAGCCCACGTACGAACTCACGACGGCGCTCTATAATGATTCGAAGCGCCAGGATGCGGTCTATTGTGGACTTACCAGGAGTGAAACCAGATTGCTACGGTCTTTGGTGCTCAACAGGTGGTCCCTGATACGTCTCAGTAAGATGTGCACGAGTACCTTGCCTGGTACACTGAGTAGTGTAATGCCTCGATGATTGCTGCAGTCCCACCGATCCCCTTTCCCCTTCCAGAGAGGGATGACCACACCCCTCAGCAGGTCAGGGGGAAAGGTACCAGTCTGCCAGATGGCAGACAGGACTGCATTCAAGCCCCTTGCCATAGGTTCTCCACCAGCCTTTAACAATTCGGCTGGGATGCCACAGACACCTGCTGCTTTACCACTCTTCAGCTTGGAGATCGCCCCCCTGATTTCGGTCAGGGAGGGTGGATCCTCGCTGATGGGTGGATCTGGCAGAGGAGTCTCAACATTACCCGCATCCATGTTAACTGTTGGTGGATCAACCTTATACAACTGCTCAAAATACTCAGCCCAACGCACACGCACCCCATCAGGATCTGAGATTATCTGGCCACTTGCTGAGCGGACTGCAGCCGTCTGTGAGGGGGACTTGGAGTTCAGTTTTCTCTTGGTAGGCAGGACGAAGGTCATTTACAAGGAAATGGCTTTCGACCTCCTCTGCAAGACTACTGATAAACTGTTCCTTATCCCTTCTCAACAGTGACCTAGTCCTGCGCACCAGAGAGCGGTGAAAAGTGCGATCCCCTGACAGTCGAGCCGCACGACAAGCATCTGTGGCTTCCAGTGTCTCCTGCGAGATGGAATTCTGTCTTGTTCTTGGGCGTTCACCAATGGAATCCTGAGCTGCATCAAGCGTTTCACGCTTGAAGGTATCCCACATAAGAACAGGGTCTGTCTGGCCCTCGAGTGCTGTGAGACGACCAGAGATAGCCTCGGCAAACCCCCGGGTACACTCGTCCTCCCTCAATCTGTCCAAATTAAACACCCTAGCGTGTTCATTTGGGCGACGGGGGGTTCTAAAGTGGACCCGGAGAGTAGCCACCACTATTCTATGGTCAGTTTCACAGAACTCAGCGCTTCGATATACCCTGCAGTTCTGGAGGATCCTCCATCGAGTGCTAACGAGGATGTGGTCGATCTCCTTGGCCACTCTTCCTGTATCGCTGTACCAAGTCCAGCGATGCGGGTCAGAACGCTGATACCAGGAGCCAGAAAATCCTCAATTTCTGGGACCTAGCAAAGTCACAGAAAAGGAGGCTATTCTCACTGCCAGCATCAGCTCCTGAGCCATGAGGACCGACAGACATCTCGTAGCCAGCTCGATCACAGCCGGATACCGCATTGAAGTCGCCCAGCACAATACGAATATCTCGCCGAGGACATCTGTCTGCCACAGATGCAAGTTTGGCGTAAAACATCTCTTTCACCTCAAGTTTATATACATCCGTAGGAGCGTATACAGCAACAAGAGACATGAAGCCAAATGAAAGCTTCAGTCTCAATACCATGATACGCTCATCGACTGGAGTGACCTCAACTACCAAGGGTTGAAGTCTGCTGGAGATGGCTATGGCTACTCCCTGGAGATGGTGGCCATCGCTGCGGCCCGACCAGTAGTAGGTGTAGCCACCCACACTAATCGTGCCACTGCCAGGTCTTCTCACCTCCGAGAGAGCAGCCACCTCAACTCTCAGCTGTTTCAATTCCCTCGATAGTAGTGGTAACCGATCGTCCTGTCGCAGGGAATGGATGTTCCAAGCCCCCACCCTGACAGTCCGCCTGAGGTCTAACCTCGGGCAGTCACTCCGGGTGGGCGCCACCTCTGCCACCCCTACCGACGCCGCCCCACATAGAGGAGGTTGGCTGGCTGCAGGCCCCATAATCCACCTGCAGGGCTCCCTGGGGCTTTCCCCCACAATCATCACGCCAGACTGGCGGCCGCTGGGACCCAGCTGGGATTGGGGGTAACCCCCCCTCCCCACCCGAGTCCCAGCGGTCGCCAACCCAGAGGGACCCACAGCCCGCCGTACTTGCTGGGTAGGAGGGACTTTAGCCCTCCCCCCAGCGTCAACTTCTACATTGGACGTTGCCAGTGGTTATCTCGGGGGGGGGCCGACTGGCAAGGCCTGCCTCCCCACAGCCGCCCATTAACCCCAGGGGGCGCGGGGGACAGGAGTTAGTACGAAGCCAGGGCGTATCCACACGCCGGTGGGCCTTAGCTCCGTACCTTTAGGGCCTCCTGCTGCTCCAAGAGCCTCCACAGTTCAGCCTAGGACCGCAAGGTACCTAGTTTCCATGGGTGGCCACGAGGAGGCACTGTAGAAGTCTTGATGATGGAGAGGCTATGAGCTGGCAGGGGAGTCTTATGCATAGCTGCTCCCTTTTTCGCACCAGGCTAGCCAGCGGTGGCAGCTGAAAGCGGGAAGGCATGCAAGCAGGCACTTAACGCTAACTAGGCTACCACACCATCGCTTCACATCATCCCGAGCATGAAGCACCCACCCTATACAAAACAATTCAATGCCTTGTGGTGGCTGTAAGATGAAAAGGCTTCGAGAGTCAACCCTAAGGAAAAATCCGGAGTCGGAATTCCTGAGTCAGTTCGTTGTCGCTTGCGACGTCTCTCTGGCAATTCCTACGACGCCGTTGGTGCCAGACCGTATCGGTCTATGCCGTTCCTTTGGATCCATCAGATATATTTATATATATCCATATATATATCCATTTATATATATATCCATATATATATCCACATATATATCCATATATATATCCATATATATATCCATATATATATATATCCATATATATATCCATATATATATATATCCATATATATATCCATATGTATATGTATATCCAAATATATATATGTATATCCATATACATATATGGATATATATATACATACATATATATATATATATATATGGATTTATATATGGATTTATATATGGATATATATATGATATATATATATATATATATATATACATTTACATACAGATATAAATATGTATATATATCCATATATATATATATCCATCCATATATATATCCATATATATATCCATATATATATATATCCATATATATATCCATATATAAATCCATATATTTATATATATGTATGTATATATATATTCATATATGTATATGGATATACATATATATATTTGGATATATATATACATATGGATATATATATATATGGATATATATATATGGATATATATATGGATATATATATATATATGGATATATATATTTGGATATATATATGGATATATATATATATACGGATATATATGTGGATATATATATGGATATATATATATAAATGGATATATATATGGAT
>NC_061845.1:19675889-19680889 GCF_019202785.1 Penaeus chinensis
TCCGAATCCTTGCCGCTCCAGGTAATGTCTGAGTGACCAGCACTATTTATCCATACCACACGACCCACTAAAAGGATACTACACCTTCACCTCCTTCCCCTGATACTCTACCTCAATCCCCAGATACTCCTCCTCTTACCTCTCAGACATACATCTCTACCCTTATTACCCGTTGCCTGATTCACAGTGACTTCTACAGTGGAACATTCGAGGTTTTCGTTCTCATAGACCTGACCTTCGCCATCTCTTGTCTTTTTATAAGCCATCCAGTCTGCCTCCAAAAACCTTCCTCACACATCCTCCTGTACCAATTCCCAATTACCATTTTGTATCATTCCCACACTCTCTATCTGCCTGCTCCATACTTGTCCATCATAAAACATAAAACATGTTATACCTCCCTTACAAACCACTATACCTTGCAATAGTTATCCGCAGCTATTATTACCAGTGGATCACAATTATATCAGTCTATTTCTTCCCTTCCTCTCCTATTGACTTTATAACATTTGAAACCTTACTTTGCCAACTCCAATCACCTTTCCTTATAGTTGGAGACTTTAACTGTCGTCACACCCTCTGAGATAACTCCGCTATTACTTCCCGAGGTCGCTCTTTAAGACACTTTCTCTCCAATACTGACCTTATCTTACTAAATTCAAACCATCTTACTCACTTCCACGTGTGTACCCAATCCTTCTCTGCCTTGATCTTTCTCTTTGCTCTCCTTCCCTTGTCTAGACTTCCATTGGTCAGTTCTAGACCACTTTCGCTCTAGCAATCAATTCCCTATTCTCCTTTCTCTTACTTCTTATGTTCCTCTTCCCAATCCATCTTGCTGGTACTTTGACAGAGCTGACTGGTATACCCTCTCTCTACTCTTAATCTTCCTCCATCATCCTTCTCTTCACTTCAGACATGCTTACACACTTTACAGCCAATATCCTAAATGCAGCCTATACAACCATCTCTTGGTCCTCCTGACCTTGCAATTCCAAATATGTTCCATGGTGGAACCTAGAATATTAGAATAGCTATTGATACAAGAGGGGCACCCCAGTCAGTTAACAGCCCTCATACCATTTAAAAAGGCATCAGCCCACCTTTGCCTTACAATCCATAACTCCATGACGAACAGTTGGTAAAATTATAGATCCTTCATAATATCATCTATACCAGTCTCTGCAGTCTGGCAGCAGATCCATAAACTATTAGGAAAACATTCTCCTCATCCTGCCCCTGTCCTCCATATCCTATATAGTTTCGTCTCTGACCCTTTTCAAGTAGCTGCTGAACTTGGTGCTTATTTTAGCCATGCCAGAAGCGGCTCTCATATCTCTCCTCTCTTCTCTTCCATGAAATCAAACAAAGAACGCACTCCCATCTCCTCTCTCTATACAGAATCTTATAATGCACCTTTTTCT
Source organism: Penaeus chinensis (assembly GCF_019202785.1). NCBI lineage: Eukaryota > Metazoa > Arthropoda > Malacostraca > Decapoda > Penaeidae > Penaeus > Penaeus chinensis. The sequence goes on from NC_061845.1 coordinate 19,677,314, forward strand.
TCTGAAATCTCTTATACATTACAGTCATCCCGCAGTATCCATGAAGTATACATTACCGTATGTTACAACACCTTCCACCAACTTCCTTGTCCTTCCTTCTATCAATATTTAATAAAATATGAACAACTGGAAACTTTCCTCACTGGCGTGAAGCGCTTGTACTGCTTTTCTTAAAACCAAACAAACCTGGTATCCTTCTCTCCAAATCAATTTGTATTTCGTCGCAGCCGAAGCACAGCTGATCCTCTTGCATACTTCAAAACAGAAATTATATCAGCATTTGCATGCCATGATTCAATGTAAACTGTCTTTTTCGATATAGAAAAGGCATATGATACCACATGGCAGCACCATATCCTTTAACAACTATCTTCTGGAATACATGGAAGCATGGGCATTTTCATAAAGTCCTTCCTTTCTGATCGCACCTTCCGTGCCAGATTTGCCTCTTCTATTTCCTCTTCTTTTCCTCAATTTGAAAGTGTCCCACAAGGCAGTGTGCTCAGCACCACATTATTTCTCATTGATGTAAATGGGTTAGTTTCAGCTCTACCACCAGGAATCCGGTCACTATATATTGATGATCTAGCCCTAATTGCCTCTGGTCCATCTATACCAGCCCTTCATCAGCTTCTCCAGTCGGCAATAACAGCAACTACTTGGGATACCAACCACGGCTTTCTATTTTTTACCTCAAAAACCTTTTCCATCATTTTTTTTGCGTTCACGTATTGGCTCCCAATCTCCACTCTCCACAACAAAATTTTATGCTATCCTATTCGCTTTACAATGTATATCTTCCTCTCTTCCTCATCCTTCACCATCTTCACTGACTCATGCAACTCAATGTCACTCATACAATCCATACACCTTATCAACCCTATAGTCCGTAAAATATAGGATCAGTTGTTTTATGTCTACACGACAGAAAACAGTTAAATTTTCAGGACACCCAGCCACGTTGGGATCCACGGCAGTGAATAACAGATACCTTGGCATGATCCGCTGCCTTGTCCAGAACCCACCAACCCTGCTTTTTACACATCCCAGGCACCGACTGCTACCCTCACTTGCCTCTATAACTGTTGGCAAACTTTCTGGTCAGGTCTGACCACCAATAAACTACAACCCATAATTCCTTAAATCTCTCCTTGGTCAGCACCATACCACCAGAACAGACGCTGGGAAACTGCCCTTGCCCGTTTACGAATAGGCCACACCCACCTCACACATTCATACCTCAAGTCATCTTCCAACCCACCTTTATGCTCCTCATGCAATATTCAATCCAACATATCCTTCTACCCTGCCATCACTTTACTGAAGCCCGTACCCTCGCTTTTCTTTACTTGTTCTCTTTTCCCCAATCCCCCAACCGGTTGGACATCCTCATGGAATCCCCCACCTTTCCATTTGACAACAAAACCCTAACACATTGTTGTGCTTTTTTATGCCCTTTATGTATACATTATTAGAACCTGCTGAAACATCTTTTCGGCCTGTATCAGAGTTTATGCCTCCACCTTGATACGTTTGATACATTCCGGCCAGTCTCAGATATATATATATATATATATATATATATATATATATATATATATATATATATTAAATAATTACGAATCGCATTGTAAGTTTCTTGTTAAAATTTTCTATTGTGAAGGTACATTAAACATTTCTGTACCTTTTAAGTAGTCCATCAAATACATGTTCAATGTGTATGGGTAAGAATTGAAGTCAGTCATGACGGCCGCTGGAGCGACTTGGTAAGAATTTCCAAAGTGTCCGAGTCATATAACATGATAAAGACTTCGCTAGGAAGAATTCTATACCTCTATGATATAACCTTACAGGCTCAAAAGTATCAAAGGGACCGATCCTGATTTCCACATTCCTTGCATTGGCGGGAAAACTAATACATTGCTATCGATACTGTTATTATTGTTATTGATGTTATGATTATTAATTTGTCATCAAAATATTTTAGACAATGAAATGATACAAAAGACCCTTTCTTAAAGTGAAAGGAAAGGGTAAACATGTAATAATAACATCTTTGTGTAAATACAATAAATAAACGTGTATTACAGTGGGCATGGCATATATTCTTGCCACATGGGGCGAATGAGTTAAGATGAAAACATCATGCAACTTGTACTTTTCATGTTAAGAATAATTCATGTAATAAGATTTTTTTTTTTATTATTTTTTTTTTTGGACTAAATATGGGATATACATTTGAAAATGTCCACAGCCTTGCGAAGCGGAGAAAGGTGTGTATAAACAATATAAGTTGCATAGTCAAGTACTTTTTTCCATTTTATTTGAAAGTTTCCACATTTTTTTACTTGTGATTAAAAATCATACCAGTATATTGAGTACTGTAATGGTTTTCTAATTATTTTTTTACGTGAAAAGAGTTAACCTCCTTTTTTCAAAACTTTGTATGTCAGTACAAACTTCGATGATATCGTGTTTTGTAGTGACCGTGATATAACTTGAAACAGTGTATCAAAGTATTAGGGGTTTTGGGATGGTAAAAAAAAAAAAAAAAAGCCTATATTCTCCTTCCTCAGACCGCTAATGACCTTAGCTACAGATAATTTTCAATCCTTCCTCAGACGCACAAATACCCTCCAATTGATCTAATCACCCCTTAACGTAAACCCTCCCCCCTTCTATTAATTCGTATCCTACCCCATTTACTATCCTATAATACCATGACCGTTGAAATTTATATACAACTTATAAAATGAAATGATACAACAGACACTGTGACAGCTGACTCACACACACACACACACACACACACACACATATATATATTTATATATATATTATGTGTGTGTGTGTGTGTGTGCGCGCGCGCGCGTGCGTGTGTGCACTCACGGGAATATCGCGTAACGTGTGATAATCACCGCCTCATCCCTATTCGTTACTAACACATGCACTGAGCCAGTACCATGACCACGAGGGAGGAGGGGGCATGATCCCCATATATCCCAAGAAGGTTATTGCTAATCTTCGAATAAATACATTGCATGTCTTAACAGTGCATATAAATCAACTTTCTCTATCTTGAGAAAAAAATTCACATACCCACTTCTCTGACCCGCCATGCCGCTGAACTAGATGCAGCGCTTATCGAAAACTGCTCGTTATGCTACACTTGCTGCGCCGCAGCTTCCTGTTGAAAGGAAGTGTTGCTCTGCGTATTATTTTACGTCTTGGGGGGGGGGGGGGGGGGGTGGAGTCAGCAGTCACAGTTCCGGGAATGACTTCACTTTCGATTTTCGATTCACAGCTACGGGATTTAATGTTGTAAGTTCGTATTTGTTTGTTAACGAATTTCTAGTTCTTTATCCATGTGATTTATCGAAGAAACTGAATTATTTCCTTTTCGAGTGATACCGACGCATTTTGGTAAACTAATTTTATTGTTGCCTTCAAAATCAGTAGAGCAGTGTTGCAGTGAAATAAACCACGCAAAAATATATAATTAGTGTGGTGAACTTCACTGTTTCTCTTTATCACTGCTTATATTTTCACACCTCTAGATTTTGTTTATCGACCTTT
>NC_061845.1:19720889-19725889 GCF_019202785.1 Penaeus chinensis
GGATGTGTGCAAGTATCATTCTGCCAGATGGCATTCAGGACTGCATGCAAGCCCCTTTAACAATTCAGCTGGGATGCCACAAACATCTGCTGCTTTACCACTCTTCAGCTTGGAGATTGCTCCCCTGACTGAAGTCAGGGGTGTAGATCCTCGCTGATGGGTGGGTTTGGCAGAGGAATCTCAACATTACCCGCATCCATCTTAACTGTTGAAGGATCAACCTGATACAACTGCTCGAAATACTCAGCCCAATGCACACGCACCCCATCAGGATCTGAGATTATCTGGCCACTTGCTGAGTGGACTGCAGTCGTCTGTGAGGAGGGCTTGGAGTTCAGCTTTCTCAGGGCTTGGTAGGCAGGATGAAGGTAATCTACTAGAAAATGGCTTTTGACCTCCTCTGCAAGATTACTAATAGAGTGTTCCTTATCCCTTCTCAACAGTGACCTAGTCTGCACACCAGAGAACGTGCAAGTTGCGATCCCCTGACAATTGAGCTGCACGACAAGCATCTGTCTTGCTCTTGGGCGCTCACCAATTGATTCTTGGGCTGCATCAAGTGTTTCACGCTTGAAGGCTTGAACGTGTCCCACAGAAGAACAGGGTCCGTCAGGCCCTCGAGTGCTGTGAGACGACTTGAGATAGCCTTAGCAAACCCTACGGCACACTCGTCCTCCCTCAATCTGTCCAAATGAAACACCCTAGGGTGTTCATTTGGGCAACGGGGGGTTCTAAAGTAGACCTGGAGAATAGCCACAACTAATCTATGATCAGTTCCACAGAACTTGGCACTTAGATACACCCTGCAGTTCTGGAGGCTCCTCCTTCGAGTGCTAACGAGGATGTGGTCGATCTTGGTCACTCAACCCGTATTGCTGTACCAAGTCTAATGATGCGGGTCAGAATGCTGATATCAGGAGCAAGAAATCCTCAATTTCTGGGACCTAGCAAAATCACAGAAAAGGAGGCTATTCTTGCTACCAGCATCAGCTCCTGAGCCATGAACCGACAGACATCTCGTAGCCAGCTCAGATACCGCATTGAAGTCACCCAGAACAATATGAATATCTCGCCGAGGACAGCTGTCTGTCACAGATGCAAGTTTAGCGTAAAACATCTTCACCTCAAGTTTATATACATCCGAAGGAGTGTACACATCAATGAAAGACATGAAGCCAAATGAAAGCTTCAGTCTCAATACCATAATACGCTTATCAATTGGAGTGACCTCTACTACTGAGGGTTGAAGTCTGCTGGAGATGGTGGCCATCGCTGCGGCCCGACCAGTTATAAGTGTAGCCACCCACACTAATTGTGCTGGTGCCAGGTCTTCTCACCTCTGAGAGAGCAGCCACCTCAACTCTCAGCTGCTTCATTTCCCTCGACAGTAGTGGTAACCAATCATCCCGTTGCAAGGAACAGATATTCCAAGCCCCCACCCTGACAACCCGCCTGAGGTCTCTGCCACTCCTACCGACGCCGCCCCATATAGAGAGGGTTGGCTGGCTGCAGGTCCCATAATCTGCCTGCAGGGCTCCCTAGGGCTTTCCCTCTCAAGCATCATGCCAGGTTGGTGGCCGCCGGGACCCAGATGGGATGATGGGTAACCCCTGCTCCCTAACTGAATCCGAGTGGTCGCCAACCCAGAGGGACCCACAGCCCGCTGTTCTTGCTAAGTGGGAAGGACTTTAGCCCTCCCCCCAGCACCAACAACTATATGCTTTGCTGCCAGTAAGTTATCTCCAAGAGCCTCCACAGTTCAGCCTAGGACCGCAAGGTACCTAGTTTCCATGGGTGACCACGAGGAGGCACTGATGATGAAGAGGCTGTGAGCTGGCAGGGGAGTCTTATGCAAAGCTGCTCCCTTTTCGCACCAGGCTAGCCAGCGGTGGAAGTTGAAAGCGAGAAGGCATGCAGAGCGCTTAACACTATCTTGGCTACCACACCATCGCTTCACATCACCCCGAGCATGAAGCATATATATATATATATATATATATATATATATATATATATATATATATATACATATATATATACATATATATATATAAAATCTTCTATTGCTATATCCTACGACAGGTCTGGACCAGAAGCTGCTCAGGACCAGAAGCCCACTACCCACGATATATATATATATATATATATATATATATATATATATATATATATATATATATAAATATATATATACACACACATGTGTATGTATATATATATATATATATATATATATATATATATATATATATATATACATATACACATGTGTATGTATGTATATATATATATATATATGTATATATATATATATATATATATATATATATATATATATATATATATACATATACACATGTGTATGTATGTGTATATATATATATATATATATATATATATATATATATATATATATATATATATATAAATATATTTATATGTGTGTGTGTATATATATAAATATATATATATATATATATATATATATATATATATATATATACATATTTATTTATATATTTATATGCATATACATATGTACACACACACACACACACACAGACACACACACACAGATAGATAAATATGAATACAAATATAAACAATTACTCGCTGGAATCAAATTTGCTTCTTCCAACAAAACATATTGTTTTATATTCCTTATTAAGCATGGATAGATATAGGTTTGAACCTTTAGTGAATGCGTTTACTTTTGTCCAGTTACTTGAACTGTGCGTATGATGAGAATAAAAATTTGCACTGTGAATTTTATGACTGACTTCATTTCTGTTTTGTTTTTTTTGTCTTGATATCCTGCCTAAACTTACTTTGAAAATGCACTTTTAATCAAATCGTTTTGTAGGCTTTATTCGTTAGTGCTAAATTAAGCTCATGTTAAAACACGTGCCTTTTATAGAAAGTTACTCATTTTGTACAGAAAGTCACACATTTAACATTCACAGTTCTCTTTACGTGTGTAGCTTCAAATAAATATGAAATATGAAGCTTTTTTTTTTTTAGCAACTCCGGCAGATTCACCAATAATTATTTTACTTTAGAAGTGTACACAGCATATTGTCTTTACTGCATTCGTCTTGTACTGAATTTCGTTCCTTCCGACAGGTGGCGCTACCAGACGGCCGCGTCCAGGTTGTGACATATATTGCAGACGAGCAGGGCTTTCGGGCGGAGGTCACATATGAAGGCGAGGCCACTCTGTCCACCATGAACCCCACCCCTCCGCATAACCCTTCACGCCCACCTGTCCACGCCTCTGCCTTTCCTCCCGCCCAGAAAGTCCCAGATGACTTCCCCACTTACCAGGCCGATACAAAGGCTCTGAGACCCACTACGTCTTCACGTCTACTCCAGCCTTCTGTCACTCACCCCAGACGTCCAGCGCCACAACCCTACAGGCATCAGTTCAATGGCCATGATCACCCTATCCATCAAGCCCCCATCCACACACCACTTCCTATTACAACGTCCCACCACGGTGGTACCCCTACTCCACTGCCTCCACACCATTCCCGTACGTTCAGTACTCCGCCTATCCACAATTCCACACCCGCTACACCCAGCCAGAATCTCCACTTTGGCGACCACTTTCACGTGACCACTGCCTCGCCGAATCCTTTCCGTCTTGTGGTGGATAAGACCAGGGCGTCCACTTTCTCTCCCCTTCCTCTCGCGCCTGCCCTTCCACCCTCTCCTCCACTTCTTCCTTATTCTTCTTCGTCTTCTTCTTCCTACCCCTCGACGTTTTCCTCCTTTAGGAATTCCCAGAGACATCAGGCCACCACCACACCTGCGCCCCCGACTCCCACACCTAACCCCTCTCATGATGCCTCTGTTACGCCTGCATTCGAGGTGCCCTTCGCTGCGACCGCCCATCCCGTCACCAACGCCCATGTGGCTGACAACGGCTTCAGATCCACGGAATCTTTCAGGACCAAGAGTCCATTACACTCCCTTCACCACCAAACCACCTCCACTACACCCAAATCTACTACCAACGCCCACACCATCGCCCCCGCCCATAGACACAGTCATCCCCCTCTCACGACACCCGCTGCTCCTCCGCCAGCGAACCTCTACGAGTATGATCCGGCGGGCCGCGCGGGTGGCACCCACACCACGCTCTACAATCCTGACCCGGATTCTAGGGCGTACATCCACGCTCTCGGGCAGGCGCACGCCGTCCCGCTGCTCCTTCCCTTCTCACCGCCCCATGCGGAGGGAGACAAGGCCAGTACCCACCCGCACCACAACGTCCTGCCGCCTCCTCCAAGGACCTACTACCTCTCCCAGCCCTCGTATTCCATTCCTGCCTACGCCTCCACCGCCGACCCTCAGATCGTACGCCTTCTTACGCCCGCGCCCGCCCACAGCGCCGAGAGCGTGGAAATCACCCGAGGCGATGAGCAAAGGCCCAGGATCTCCATCAAAGTGCCCGAACCCCACGAGACTGACATCTACCCCGCACCGCGACCCAGACTCCGACTGCGCTGAGGGCGTCGCGTTGGGGTGTATATTGTCTGCGCTTTCATCTTTCATTTGATCTTTTGTCACTCCATTAATCAGATTATCTCATACCTACCATCAGCTTTACCATTTCTTTCGATCCCAAGTTTATTCACTTCACTCTCTCCTTCCGTTATATCTTTCATTTATCTCAGTTTCCTTCTTAAACCTTTCCATCCGTTCAATCATTTTTTCTCCCTCTATACCCCTGTTCTTTGACAGGTAGATTGCAATAGCTACCAGGAGGTAGAATTTCAGGTGTCATCATCACAACTCACCGAAGGGGCGTTTGCTCATCTCTCCTCATTTTCTGTTTGTTGTAATTTTGATTACGATAGGTGTTATATGTTGGATTTTAGTCTGATTCTAGTGTAGAATTTTAAAAAATGAACCTATTGTTTACGCTTTTATTAGAAAATATGAATGTAAAATTATTATAGATTTACAATATACATATTATACCAAATGACTTTCTT
>NC_061845.1:19733389-19740889 GCF_019202785.1 Penaeus chinensis
CTGTGTTCTGGAAGCAGAATGTCAGTGTTCCCAGTGCTCTGAGAGCGGAATGTCAGGTTTCCAGTGCTCTGAGATCGGAATGTCAGTGTTTCCAGTAGTCTACAAAGGTAATGTCAGTGTTTCCAGTGTTCTGAAAGCGGAATGTCAATGTATCCATTATTCGGAAAGTGGAATGTCAGTGTTTTCAGTGTTCTGAAAGTGGAATGTCAGTGTTTCCAGTGTTCTGGAAGCAGAGTGTCAACTTTCCCAGTGTTTTGAAAGCAGAGTGTCAGCTTTCCCAGTGTTCTGAAATCAGAATATCAGTGTTTCGAGTAATCTACAAATGGAATGTCAGTGTTTCCAATCTTCTGAAAGTGGAATGTCAGTGTTTCCAGTGTTGTGAAAGTGGAATGTCAGTGTTTCCAGTATTGTGAAAGTGGAATGTCAGTGTTTCCAGTGTTGTGAAAGTGGAATGTCAGTGTTTCCAGTGTTGTGAAAGTAGAATGTCAGTGTTTCCATTGCTCTTGAAGCCGAATGTTAGTGTTTCCAATATTCAGAAAGTGGAATGTTAGTGTTTCCAGTGTTCTACGAATGGATTGTCAGTATTTCCAGTGCTCTGATGGTGGAATGTCAGTTTCAAGTGTTGTGAAAGTGGAATGTCAGTTTCAAGTGTTGTGAAGGTGAAGTATCAGTGTTTCCTGTGATCTGGAAGCAGAATTCCAGTGTTTCCAGTGCTCTGAGAGCTGAATGTCAGATTTCCAGTATTCGGAAATTGGAATGTCAGTGTTTCCAGTATTTTGAAAGCGGATTGTCAGTGTTCCCTGTTTTCTACAAATGGAATGTCAGTGTTTCTAGTATTCGGAAAGCGGAATTTCAGTGTTTCCAGTGTTCTGAAAGGTGAATGTTTGTGTTTCTGTCGTGATCTACAAAGTTAACCTTCGACCCCTTTGTACGAAATATTTAAGCTGCCACCACCTGGTTAATTCGTCCAGGAACGTAAGTTCGTGGAAGAGTGTAAGTACAGTTAAAAGAAAGCAAGTGTAAGTGTATAGAAAGTACCAAGGTTAGAGGGTCAACACTGGTTACCGTGTTTATGCCGAGATGGAGTGCGTGTCGATTGTGCAGACTTATGGTATCAAAGAAGTTTATCAATTTACTTAAGTCCTTGGAACGCAAAGGGGAGGCATTATGGAGTCTTAAAATCAGCGAGTACGTCTCACAAAAAGTTTATTAAAAAAAAAAAATCCTTAAATTCAAATACACAAAGACAATTAAAAAAAATGGAGATTCCCCCTCCATAATCCCAGAAACGGGTGGGAGTAAAAGTGCAAAAAAACTTGAAATCTAAAAGGGACAACCCTAAAATTCAACACGTAAATGAGCATTTGAACAAGATAAAAGTGAACACTGAACGGCAAAGATAAAAGAGCATCTCACCTCATTAAAAAGAGTGAAAAAAATGATGCCATCTTACCGCCTCTTACTATGCAATCCTCGCGACCAGGGAACAAACGCCTCACGGCTGAAAGATGCTCTCCACCCCTTGACCTGGCCAGTCGGGACCTATATATAACCCTCCCAGCAAGCATGAGGGGAATCTCGGGTCAAACAAGGTGAAAGATCGCGTAGCTGTCAAGAGATGGCGGTGTCTTCCCCTCTTAATAAAATGCCCTTTCCCTTTAAAAATGACTATTTGATTTAAAAGCAATCTTAAAATATGTAAAAAGAGTTAGAAAAACTTTAATTAAAAATGGTAAAAAGATTATTATATGATACCCCATGAGGCAGAATGTGCTCTTCTGTGCAGTTTAGGTGTAGAGAAAACGAGAATAAAAATACAAAGCAATATAGTTCACACCTTAAAACATATACAACACCAAAAAACATGTAATACCATAAAACAACATATTTTCCCCCCTCCCCAGCTTCCCGGACACGGGTCATCCACGGGCATAGGCGACCTCGCATTTTGGGTTTTCAGAGGGGAGACTCGTTCTTTCCTCCGGTTCCTCCGCCACTTGGCTGGCGATTCACTACATTTCCAGTGCTCTGAGAGTGAAATGTCAGTGTTTCCGGTGTTGTGAATGTAGAATGTCAGTGTTTCCAGTGTTGTGAAAGTGGAATGTCAGTGTTTCCTGTGTTTTGGAAGCAGAATGTCAGCTTTTCCAATGTTCTACAAATGGAATGTCAGTTTTTCCAGTATTCGGAAAGTGGAATGTCAGTGTTTCCAGTGTACTGAAAGCGGAATGTCAGTGTTTCCAATGTTCTGAAAGCAGAATGTCAGTGTTTCCAGTGCTCCGAAAGCGGAATGTCAGTGTTTCCAGTGTACTACAAATGGAATGTCAGTGTTTCCAGCGTTGTGAAAACGGAATGTCAGTGTTTCCAGTGCTCTAAGAGTAGAATATCAGTGTTTCCAGTGTTCTGAAAGCGGTATGTCAGTGTTCCAAGTGTTCTGGAAGAAGAATGTCAGTGTTTCCAGTGCTCTGAGAGTGGAATGTCAGTGTTTCCAGAATTCGTAAAGTGGAATGTCAGTGTTTACTGTGTTCTGGAAGCAGAATGTCGGTGTTTCCAGTGCTCTGAGAGCAGAATGTTAGTGTTTCCAGTATTCAGAAAGTGGAATGTCAGTGTTACCAGTGTTATAAATGCAGAATGTCAAGGTCTCTTGTGTTCTAGAAGCAGAATGTCAGTGTTTCCAGTGCTCTGAGAGCGGAATGTTATTGTTTCCAGTATTCAGAAAGTGGAATGTCAGTGTTACCAGTGTTATGAAAGCGGAATGTCAAGGTTTCCAGAGTTCTGCAAGGAAAATGTCAGTGTTCTGAAAGTGGAATGTCAGTGTTTCCAGTATTCCGAAAGTTGAATGTCAGTGTTTCTAATGTTGTGAAAGTGGAATGCCAGTATGTCCTGTGTTCTGGAAGCAGATTGTCAGTGTTTCCAGTGCTCTGAGAGTTGAATGTCAATGTTTCCAGTATTCAGAAAGTGGAATGTCAGTGTTTTCAGTGTTCTGATAACGGAAGGTCAGTGTTTCCAGTGTTCTGAAAGCAGAATGTCAGTGTATCCAGTGTTCTGAAAGTGGAATGTCAGTTTTTCCTGTGTTCTGGAAGCAGAATGTCAGTGTTCCCAGTGTTCTTAAAGCGGAATGTTAGTGTTTCCAATATTCAAAAAGTGGAATGTCAGAATACTGGAAACACTGACATTCCACTCTCAGAGCACTGGAAACATTGATATTCTCCTTGCAGAACACTGGAAACACTGACATTCTGCTATTAGAACACTGGAAACACTGACATTCCATTTGTTGCTTACTGGAAACACTGACAATCCGCTCTCAGAGCACTTGAAACATTGATATTCCATATGTAGAATACTGGTAACACTGACATTCCATTTGTAGATTACTGGAAACACTTACATTCTGATTTTAGAACATTGGAAACACTGACATTCCGCTTTCAGGACACTGGAAACACAAATTACATTTGTAGAACACTTGAAACACTGACATTCCGCTTTCAGAGCACTGGAAACACTGACATTCCGCTTTCAGAACACTGGAAACACTGACATTCCCTTTTCAGAACACTGGAAACACTGACATTTCATTTGTAGAACACTGACATTCCACTTTCAGAGCACTGGAAACACTGATATTCCATTTGTAAAGCACTGAAAACAATGACATTCCACTTTCGGAGTACTGGAAATTTTGCTTCCAGAACACAGGAAACACTGACATTCCATTTTCACAACACTGAAAAACACTGACATTCCACTTTCGGAATACTGGAAACACTCACATTCCACTCTTAGAGCACTGGAAATACTGACATTCTGCTTTCAGAACACCGGAAACACTGACATTCCACTTTCAGAACACTGGAAACTGACATTTCATTTGTAGAACACTGGAAACACTGACATTCCACTTCCCGAACACTGGAAACACTGACATGCCGCTCTCAGATATATGGAAACACTGACATTCCGCTTTCAGAACACTGGAAACACTGACATTCCACTCTTAAAGCACTGGAAACACTGACATTCCGTTTTCAGAACACTGGAAACACTGACATTCCATTTGTAGAACACTGGAAATACTGACATTGCGCTTTCAGAGCACTGGGAACACTGGAATTCTTCTTTCAGAACACTGGAAACACTGACATTCCGCTTTCACAACACTGGAAACACTGACATTCCACTTCCTGAATACTGGAAACACTGACTTTCCACTTTCACAACACTGGAAACACTGATTTTCTACTTTCCGAATACTGAAAATACTGACTTTCCACTCTCATAGCACTGGAAACACTGACATTCTCCTTGCAGAACACTGGAAACACTGACATTCCGCTTTCATAACACTGAAAACGCTGACAATCCACTTTCCGAACACTGGAAACACTGACATTCTGCTTCCAGAACACTGGAAACACTGACATTCCGCTTTCAGAGCACAGGAAACACTGACATTCCACTTTCACAACACTTGAAACACTGACATTCTCCTTGCAGAACACTGGAAACACTGATATTCCATTTGTAGATTACTGGAAACACTGACATTTTTCTTTCAGAACACTGGAGACACTGACATTCTGCTTCCAGAACACAGGAAACACTGACATTCCACTTTCCGAATACTGGAAACACTGACATTCCGCTCTCAGAGCATTGGAAACACTGACATTCTGCTTCCAAAATACTTTCAGAACACTGGAAACAATGACATTCCATTTGTAGATTACTGGAAACACTAACATACTGGTTATAGAACACAGGAAACACTGCCATTCCACTTTAAGAACACTGGATACACTGACATTCCATTTGTAGAACACTGGAAACACTGACATTCTGCTTTCAGAACACTGGAAGCACTGATATTTCACATTCGGAATACTGATAACACTCTGCTTCCAGAACACAGGAAACACTGACATTCCACTTTCAAAACACTGGAAACACTGACACTTTTCAAATACTGGAAACACTGACATTCCGCTCTCAGAGCATTGGAAACACTAACATTCCATTTCCACATCACTGGAAACACTGACATTCCACTTTCGGAATACTGGAAACACTGACATTCCGTTCTCAGAGCACTGGAAACACTGACATTATGCTTTCAGAATGCTGGAAACCCTGACATTCCATTTTTAGAACACTGGAAACACTGACATTCTGCTTCCAGAACACAGGAAACATTGATATTCCACTTTCACAACACTGGAAATACTGACATTCCACTTTCAGAATACTGGAAACACTGACATTCTACTTTCAGAGCATTGGAAACACTGACATTCCGCTCCAAGAACACTGGAAACACTGACATTCCACTTTCCGAATACTGGAAACACTGACATTCCATTAGTAGAACACTGGAATCACTGACATTCTTCCTCCAGAACACTAGAAACACTGGCATTCCACTTTCAGAATACTGGAAACACTGACATTCCACTTTCACAACACTGGAAACACTGACATTCCGCTCTCAGAGCACTGGAAACACTGACATTCCACTTTCAGAGCACTGGAAACACTAACATTCCGCTCTCAGAGCACTGGAAACACTGACATTCAGCTTTCAGAACACTGGAAACACTGACATTCAGCTCTCATAGCACTGGCAACACTGTAATTCTGCTTCCAGAACACAGGAAACACTGACATTTCACTTTCACAACTCTGGAAACACTGACATTCCTCTCTCAGAACACTGGAAACACTGACATTCTGCTTCCAAAGCACAGGAAACACTGACATTCCACTTTCACAACACTGGGAACACTGACATTCCATTTGTAGAACACTTGAAACACTGAGATTCCCTTTGTAGATTACATAAAACACTGACATTCTGCTTCGAGAACACAGGAAACACTGTCATTCCACTTTCCGAACGCTGGAAACACTGACATTCCATTTGTAGAACACTGGAAACACTGACATTCTCCTTGCAGAACACTGTTAACACTGACATTCCGCTCTCAGAGCACTGGAAACACTGACATTCCGCTTTCAGAACACTGGAAACACTGACATTCTGCTTCCAGAGCAAAGAAAACACTGATATTACACTTTCACAATACAGAACAATGGAAACGCTGACATTCCACTTTCCGAATACTGGAAACACTGACATTCCGCTTTCAGAACAATGGAAACGCTGACATTCCACTTTCCGAATACTGGAAACACTGACATTCCGCTTTCAGAACAATGGAAACGCTGACATTCCACTTTCCGAATACTGGAAACACTGACATTCCACTTTCAGAACACTGACATTTTCCTTGCAGAACTCTGGAAACCTTGACATTCCGCTTTCATAACACTGGAAACACTGACATACCATTTTCTGAATACTGGAAACACTGACATACCGCTCTCAGAGCACTGGAAACCATACATTCTGCTCTCAGAGCACTGGAAACACTGACATTCCATGTGTAGAACACTGGAAACACTGACATTCCACTTTCTGAATACTGGAAACACTAACATTCCGCTCTCAGAGCATTGGAAACACTGACATTCTACTTCCAGAACCCAGGAAACACTGACATTCCACTTTCACAACACTTGAAACACTGACATTCCACTTTTGGAATACTGGAAACACTGACATTCCACTCTCAGAGCACTGGAAGCACTGACATTCTGTTTTCAGAACTCAGGAAACACTGACATTCCACTTTTGGAATATTGGAAATACTGACATTCTGCTTTCAGAAGACTCAAAACACTTTTTTTTTTGCTCAAAACCGTGTTATCACATTGTTTACACAGTGTTATGCTTGTCATACGTTTTCCTACATTCGTTTTTGTCTATCCCTATAGAAAGCAATGGATACATAAGATTCTTTCTTAGTGTAAAAAATATAAAGACATGACTATCGAACTGGGATATGCTTAATAAACAGTCCTCCATAACAGTATCTCTGACGACTTGTCAGAGATACCGTGACCCTAGTGTGCATTCCGGACCTCTTACAATACATTATTAGAATACACTATTGCTAATCTGTCATTCCTAAACGCCATGAGGATCTTGAGGAAATGTATATATCCATGTGATAATATGTGATAGTATATAACATATTCTAAAACTATAGCCTTCATTTCCGTTGACAAACGGAAAATGTCGCTGATCTCATTCGCAACACCTCTCCAGGCCGGTCGCGACAGCAACGTGCCAATGTTTCTATGTTGTTTGCAAGGTTCGACTCCACCCCCATTCCTAGGAATCATTGGCGACTCTGATTTTATTTTTGAATTATTAAGTTATCAATCACTGTTTTACTGATATTATATTAAGAAATAGTAAATACAGGTTCTAATCAGCATCTTAATAAAATTACGAAAAAAACAACAACGAAAAACTAATGGAATCAGTTGAAAACCGAAAGACATGAGCCCTAGGCACCTCCAATCAAACTTTTTATTTCGTCTATCGACATCCGTTTCGAACGTCACACTCCTTCAAATATTTTGAAAATATCACTT
>NC_061845.1:19745889-19760889 GCF_019202785.1 Penaeus chinensis
TTTGCAAACATCGTTAGGAACGTACACAGCAAGAAGAGACACAAACCCATGAGCATGTTTCAGTCTCAGTACTATAATACAATGATCAGCTGGTGTTATCTCAACTACTGATGATAGAAGTCGGCTGGAACTGGCTATGGCTACTCCCTGGAGACGATGACCATCGCCACGGCCCGACCAATACTGATCGTTCTGTCTTCTCACCTCCAAGATAGCAGCCAACTCAACTCCCAACCACCTCAATTCCCTCGATAGCAGAGGTAACCGCTCGTCCTGCTACAATATTTATTTATTTGCATATATATACATATATATAGACATATACATATATAGACATATGTACATACATATATATATCCATATACATATAAACACGCATGTATATACATATACATATTTATATATATACCTATATTTATGTATATACCTATTTATATATACACATATATACACATATACATACATACATACATACACACACACACACACACACACACACACACACACACACACACACACACACACACACACACATATATATATATATATACATATATATACATATACATACACACACACACACACACACATATATATATATATATATATATATATATATACACAGAAAATAATGCATATATATGAACACACACACACACACACACACACACACACATACATATACATACATACATATATGTATATATCATATATATATATATATATGAAATATGTATGTATACACACATATATAATATATATATATATATATATATATATATATATATATATATACATATGTATTTATGTATATGTGTATACATACATATATATATATATATATATATATATATATATATATATATATATATATATATATATATATATATGAAAGATGGAATAATGCAATACCGCATTGATATAGGTGTATAACAATCCTCCCTGACCTGGCCTCGAACCTAGACCGGAGGGCCAGTACTAAACCAACCATACCACACGACCCACTAAAAGGAGTGTGCAACTAGGAGCTAACTATGGAAGCTAGTTAGCTCCTAGTTGCACACTCCTTTTAGTGGGTCGTGTGGTATGGTTGGTTTAGTACTGGCCCTCCGGTCTCATAGCCGGAGTGACCTAGGTTCGAGGCCAGGTCAGGGAGGATTGTTATACATATATATATATATATATATATATATATATATATATATATATATATATATATATATATATATATTTATATATATATACACATCATCATCATCATCAGCCTGGGTCAATCCACTGCAGGACGTAGGCCTCTCCCAATCTTTTCCATCTTTGTCTGTCTTGCGTTTTTTGCTTCCAGTCTTGGCCCCTAAATTTCATTATTTCGTCGTGCCATCTTGTCATAGGTATGGCCCTTGGCCTTTTTATGTTATCTATAATCCAGTCTATTACTTTCTTTGTCCATCTGTTGTCCTGTCTCCGACATATATGACCTGCCCATTGCCATTTTTTCTATTTGATGCTCCCGAGTATATCTTCTACTTTTGTCTGTTCCCTGATCCACGTCGCCCTCATCCGATCTCTAGCGCTTCACCTTGAACATGTATCTGTTCGAATTGAACTCAACTTGTTCATCTTAAGTCCGACTTTCAGGTTTTCTCTATTCAGAACATTTATTAGTTGCTGCATTTAATTTGCAGATTCACTGAAGAGAACAATATCATCTGCAAATATTAGATTGTTCAGGTATTTGTCCTCGATTTTGATACCCTTCCCGGTCCATTCTAGCTTCTTGAAAATTTCCTCAAGGCAAGCTGTAAACAGTTTTGGTGAGATGGTATCACCCTGTCTAACACCTTTCTTAATTGGGATTTTATCGGTTTCTGTGTGGAGCTTATTGGTTGCTGTCCCATCTTCGTATATATCTTCTAATATTTTATGATATACCTCCTCTACTCCCTGTCTTCGAATAGCTTCTAGTACTGCTGGTATTTGTACAGAGTCAAAAGCCTTTTCGTAATCCATGAATGCCATACACAGGGGTTTCCCATATTCGTTTATTTTTTCTCTTATTTGGGTAAGCATAGGTATGTGGTCTGTTGTTGAGAATCCACTGCAGAAGCCTGCCTGTTCTCAAGGCTGGTTAGAATCCAGACTGTCCGAGATGTGAGTTGTGATGATTTTAGTGAACAGTTTGTAAGTAACTGAAAGGAGACTTATTGGTAGGTAGCTTTTTAGATCCCTTCTGTCACCTTTTTTTATGAATCAAAATAATTGTTGCATTTTTCCAAGCTTTCGGAATTTTTCCATTGAGAAGGCATTTGTTAAAAAGATTGGCTAGTTTCACTGTTGCAATTTCCCCTGCGTCTATTATAAGGTCCATACTAATACTGTCTTCACCTGGTGTTTTCCCTCTCTTCATGTCTTTAAGCGCTCTCTTTATTTCTTCTGTTGTGATGTTAGTTACCGCGCTCGCTTCTATCCGTGGCTGTTCATTTGCGTTATATAGATCCCTATAAAAGTCTCAGGGTTCGTTTTAAGGAATCAGAGCGGTCAGGTCAACGGAAACACACCAGAGGAAAACATACATAAGGTTTAATGCTATAGGGCGCTAATTACACTACAAACACAGGATATGTACAAACAGACAGGAGAAGGATCCAGCGGAGCAGGCGAGGTCACATGGCGGAAAGAAGCACACACGTCAAAGTCACGGGACAACTACTGAATTTCTGACAGGTGCTCCTTTTATGTGTCCCGCCGATGTTTAGGCCGATACCCTCGTTCCCCAACACGGCGAACGAGCCAATCGCGAGAGGCCTAAGACCGCCGCCCAGAGGGGGGGGGGGGTTGGTTTGCGAAGTTCTAGCTTCGCCCGGGCCTTCTAGATATGGCCCGGCCTGTGTCAGCTTTTTTACGGCTGTCTCATTGAGTTGTCTGACACTCGGTGCTTACCGTGGCGGCGGGATTGCCAGCAAGCGCTCCTGCCGCCATGGTGTAAGCATTTCGCATAGCCTCTTTACCAGCACGGCGGCTGTTGTGGGCGGTCCATGTCTCAGGAATTGTGTATGGTTACAATTTTCTAGGTAGTGGACTAGTGTGGCGTTCGGCTCGCCGCAGTGCTTGCAGCACCATTCATCGCGTTCGATTGTTGGGATAATCTGCCATGCACAGTGGTAACCTAGGCGCATTCTGTGAAGAATGACTTCGGTACCTCTGTTGCTTACTTCAGAGAGTGCCAGTGGTTCAGAGCCTGTGGCGTCTGAGTACCAGCTGGCCGAGGGGGAGGTTCTCGTTTCCTCTCTGTGGAGCTGCCGTAGGAAGGTACGACCGACCAAGGCACACTTCTCCATAAGTAATTTTCGGCTCGGTTTTATCGTCATGGGATTTGGGGGCATACCCCTGCCAGCGGCGGCTAGTCTGTCAGCAAGCTCGTTCCCTCTGATGCCGATGTGGCTTGGGACCCAATTGATGATAATTCTTCTACCCTGAGCAAGAATTCTCTGTGCCATTGTGAGAATCGTGGTCAGTAGGTAGATGTTGTCTGTGGGTGAGCTGTGCTGAAGACAGTCAATGGCTGCCCTGGAGTCTGTGTGTATGACCACGTGTCCTTCCCTTAGGGACGCGTGGCCTAGGGCTCCCATAATTGCAACTGCCTCTGCCTGTAGCGAGGAGGCGTTGTCTGTTACCCTCATGGATCGCGTGGCATCCCTAGCTGCAAAGCCGGCGCCTGCAGTGTGGCTCAAGGGATCGACCGATCCATCCGTGTAGTATGTTCTACTACCCGGAGGAGTGATGGCTGCAATGACCCTGTGGGCTTCTGCCTTTAGGCTAGGCATGGGGTATAGGCTCTTTTTCATTGACAGGCTCATTATGTTGAACTCTATCAGGCTCAGTGCCCACGGCGGGGCTTCGGCAAAGTCGGGGTGGGGGGAGTCCATGCCCTTAGCAAGAAGCTGTTCTTTGAGCTGATGGCGTATCAACACCCTGGCTGTATGAGACAGCCACGAGTTGTTTGCAACGAGCTCGTTGTCTTGTTCGAGGCATCTGACTAATTTTTGTCTTAGGCTTGTGTTCCTGGGAGCCTGGATGACCTTTGACAGGAACTGTGTTGCCGTTAGATCGATTCGTGAGTCCAGGGGGAGAAGGTTTGCCTCCATCAGGAGGTTGAGGACCTTCGTCCACCTCGGGGCACCCAGAATGATCCTGGCAGCTTCATTTTGGACTGTTTCTAATTTGTCTGTGTGCTTTTTCTTTGCAGCAATTAGAGCGACTGAGGCATAGTCCACAATGGGCCGGACAGCATGTACATAGAATGATCTTAGTACTTTGTGTCTGGCCCCTATGCGTCTCCCAGTCATTGCTCTCATGACAGACAGTCTTGCTTTGGTTCGGTCAACCAGGTACTGGACCTCCTTATGGAAGGAGAGGGTCCGGTCTATCCTTACCCCAAGGTATAGGTAGTCCTTGACCCATTCTAATTCCACTCCCTGGATTTTCAGTCTTGTGCCTCGAACTCTCTGTCTCAAAGCCATGGCTTTGGATTTGGCAGCAGAGATCTTTAGTCCTGTCCTACAACACTCCTCTGACACGAGGTCCAGACAACGCTGGGCTTTATTCTGGCTGCGTGGTCCAGTGGAGGTGATAGCGAGATCGTCTGCATACAAGATGATCTGGCACCCCACTGGGAGGTTTATGTTGAGGATGCAGGACATTAAAGTGTTGAATAGGGCTGGACTGAGAACCCCACCCTGTGGCGTTCCATTTTCGAGCGGCATGTGCTGCGATAGGTGACCCTGGAATTTGACATTGGCAGTCCTGTTCCTGAAGTAGTCACCTATCCAAGCCAAGAGCTTTCCTCTGATTCCCTTCTGGATCAGGCTTTCCTGAATGGCAAGCGGACTTGCCAGTTCAAAAGCCTTCTCCAGGTCAAGGAATACCACCACAGCTGGGCCCTTGCTGATTGTGCTTAAGAGCGTGGCTAAGCTGTGTGCTGTGCCCATGCCCCTTGTGAACCCGTGAAGGTGTTCGTGCGGGGGTCCCGTTTTCCATTGAAGCCGGTTTAGTACCATCCTCTCAGCCGTCTTGGCCAGGCAGCTGAGCAGAGAGATGGGGCGGTACTTCCCCGGCTCCTTTGGTTTTGTGACGGGAACTATGGTAGCCCTCTTCCAACTCTGGGGTAGAGTGGAAGTTTCCCAGGACTTGTTGATGAGTTGCAAGAGTGCACACTCACCTGCTAGTCCTAGGTGGGAGATAATGGGGTACGAGATCCCATCAGAGCCCGGGGCTGTGTTGGAACTGGTTTTATAGGCTTTCCTTAGTTCCCTCAGAGAAAAGATAACGTCTGAGTTATCGGGTTCGGCTGCCCTTTCTCTGATCTGAGCGTGTCTGTCTGGCTGTAGACGCTCTTGTCTTGCCCTCAGCTCGGCTGGCAGACTGTTGCTGCTCGTTCTCGCAGAGAACTCGTGCGCCAGTCTGTTAGCCTCTGCTTGGGGGTCGTGATGGGTACACCTCGGGGCTGAGCGGCTGGTAGCTCGCTTGACCCGTTGCCACAGCTCTGAAAGGGTGGTTTGGTGGTTGAAGGACTCACACCATTCCAGCCACTTTTCCTGCCTGACTCTGTTGGCAGTTTCCTTGGCATCCGTGACAGCTTCCCTTAGGAGGGATAGGTTGTCAGGGGTTCTTTGCCTTCGGAATAGTTTTCGGCACATGTTCACCCTGTGGTTGACCTCCCTGATCTCGTCATTGAAGTACCAGGCGTCTTTGTGACTTCTGGACCCAGGCCGAGTTTTGGGTATGGTCTGTGAGGCTGCTTCATTAATGGCGTTTAGCAGGCTGGCTTCGAGCACTTCCACATTTTCGCTTTGTGGGGGATTGTTGCATCTCAGACAGAGGGCCAAGGCGTTTTGAAACGCATGCCAGTTGGCCTTGTCTGTTTTCCATCTTGGATTCGGTCTTAGGATTTCGGCTGGGCCAGCATCCATGAGGGTAGTTATAGTGCCGTAATGGCGGCATGACTGCTTGACCCTAGCCTCCCGGGGGAGACCAGCCGATTGACCGTGACCGGGCTGGGATCAGGCCGCCTGTCTTGCTGGAATAGAGGACCAAAGAGGCGTGTTGCTAGCCGCAGGACGTACTCGTTCACGGCATCGCTCAACCTCCAGGACTCCCGTCTCCACAGCGCACAAGGCTGCCACGCACGGCAAACGCGTGGGTAGGTGTAAACCCCTGGGGAGAGACCAGAGTGGATGCCCTTCCACCTACGAGACATCATTGTTTGGAGCCCTTTTGCTCAGCCCTCTGAGGCAGCCACCCAAAGGTTGCTTCACCGCAGTGAGGGAAGAGGAGTCCTGCACTTTTACCAGGCAGTTCCTTTCATCCCTCTGAAGCAACCACCCAAAGGTTGTTTCACCTCAGTGAGGAAGGAAAGGACCTGTGTCTTTTCAAAGTAGTTCCCCCTTCCCTCTAAAACAGCCACCCAAAGGCTGTTTCACCTCAGTGAGGGAAGGGAGGTTTTGCGTTCTTGTCAGGCACTTCCTTTCGTTCCCCTGAAGCAACCACCCAAAGGTTGTTTCACCTCAGTGGGGAAGGAAAGGACCTGTGTCTTTTCAAAGGGATTCCTCCTTCCCTCTGAGACAGTCATCCAAAGGCTGCCTCACCTCAGTGAGGGAAGGGAGGTTTTGCACTTTTGCCAGCTGGTTCCTTTCATCCCTCAGAAGCAACCACCCAAAGGTTGTTTCACCTCAGTGAGGAAGGAAAGGACCTGTGTCTTTTCGAAGTAGTTCACCCTTCCCTCTAAAACAGCCACCCAAAGGCTGTTTCACCTCAGTGAGGGAAGGGAGGTTTTGCGTACTTGCCAGGCAGTTCCTTACATTC
The DNA here is from genome assembly GCF_019202785.1 of Penaeus chinensis. Classification (NCBI taxonomy): domain Eukaryota; kingdom Metazoa; phylum Arthropoda; class Malacostraca; order Decapoda; family Penaeidae; genus Penaeus; species Penaeus chinensis. Next base: position 19,752,748 of record NC_061845.1, read on the forward strand.
CTCTGAAGCAACCACCCAAAGGTTGTTTCACCTCAGTGAGGAAGGAAAGGACCTGTGTCTTTTCAAAGTGTTTCCCCCTCCCCTCTGAAGCAGCCATCCAAAGGCTGTTTCACCTCAGTGAGGGAAGGGGGGTTTTGTCCTTTTTGTCAGCTGGTTCCTTTCATCCCTCTGAAGCAACCATCCAAAGGTTGTTTCACCTCAGTGAGGGGGGGGCGGTACTCGAAAACCATTCCGGACGTCTAGACGGGAGCGGTCGCCTGTGTGAAGGGCAGGGCCACAAACCGACCGAGAAGCGGGGCGGCACGGGGAATGGTTACCCCGGCGGCCCCCGGCCGGCTGCGTGGCGCGAGCCCGCGACCTTTGCCGTGCCCGGGCGCCGCCCAGAGTGAGGTAAACACCGCCGACGGTCCAGAGCAATCTCGCAGTTGTGACATATCTCCCTTCTCTCTTCAAAATAATCTTCCAAGAAATGAAGATTATTTTGCGAGAGCCACAACTGCGAGATGTCTACACCGAGGCTCCGAGGTCCTCACAGCGGTGGTGTGGCCCTAGGGCCTGCCCTTCCGTCAGCCACACTCTTCCGGCGATCGCGATTCTGACGTCTGTCAGACTGGCTCCTCCAGCTTTCCCTCTACTCCCGGCAGCTCCTCCGGATTCTCCTCGGACGGCAGCTCCTCCAGGGTATCCTCGGACGGCAGCTCCTCCAGGGTATCCTCGGACGGCAGCTCCTCCAGGGTATCCTCGGACGGCAGCTCCTCCAGGGTATCCTCGGACGGCAGCTCCTCCAGGGTATCCTCGGACGGCAGCTCCTCCAGGGTATCCTCGGACGGCAGCTCCTCCAGGGTATCCTCGGACGGCAGCTCCTCCGACGAGTTCTCGGCAGGCAGTTCCTCCGGTGCGTCCTCGGGGGGCAGCTCCTCCAGGGTGCCTTTGCACAGATGCTCCTCTGGCACGTCCTGGACAGGTAGCTCCTCCGCGCCAACTGGTCGTGCAGGTGCGCATCCAGTACACACCAGTTGCTCCTCCGGTGCGTCTTCTGCAGGCAGCTCCTCCGGTACGTCCTCGGCAGGCAGCTTCTCCGGCAGACCGGTACCCACCAGATCCTTGGGCGGGTATCCCAAGCTAGCTGGTCGTTCGGACGCACATCCTGCACCCACCTGCTGTTCCTCCGGCGCGTTCCTGGCAGGCAGCTCCTCCGGCGCGTCCTTGACAGGCAGCTCCTCCTGCATGTCCTCGGCAGGCAGCTCCTCCGGCATGTCCTCGGCAGGCAGCTCCTCCGGCATATCCTCGGCAGGCAGCTTCTCCGGCATACCGGTACCCACCAGATCCTTGGGCGGGTATCCCAAGCTAGCTGGTCGTTCGGACGCACATCCTGCACCCACCAGCTTTCCCTCCGGCGCGTTCCTGGCAGGCAGCTCCTCCGGCGCGTCCTTGACAGGCAGCTCCTCCTGCATGTCCTCGGCAGGCAGCTCCTCCGGCATGTCCTCGGCAGGCAGCTCCTCCGGCATATCCTCGGCAGGCAGCTCCTCCGGCATGTCCTCGGCAGGCAGCTCCTCCGGTATGTCCTCGGCAGGCAGCTCCTCCGGCATGTCCTCGGCAGGCAGCTCCTCCGGCGCGTCCTCGGCAGGCAGCTTCTCGGGCAAACCGATGCCCACCGGATCCTTGGGCGGGTATCCCAAACTAGCTGGTCGTTCGGGCGCACATCTTGCACCCACAAGCTGTTCCTCCGGCGCGTCTGTTGCAGACAGCTCCGCCGCGTCCACGGCAGGCAGCTCCTCCGGTGGACCGATATCCTTGGGCGGGCATCCCACGCCAACTGGTCGTTCGGTTGCACATCCCGCACCCACCAGTTGCACAAGCGGACATGCAAGGGCGGTCAGCTCCTCTGACTTCAGTGATATATATATTATATATCATATATATATATACACAATGTGTATATATATACATACATGTGATATATACATACATGAGGTATATATACATGTATATTATACATGTATATATACCTCATGTATGTATATATCACACACACACACACACACGCACATGCACACGCACACGCACACGCACACGCACACGCACACGCACACGCACACGCACACGCACACACACACACACACACACACACACACACACATATATATTTATTTTTATATATATGTATGTATGACTGTATATATATAAATATTATATATCATAAATGTATATATGATATATATAATATATATATATATATATATATATATATATATATATATATATATATATATATATATGATGCGTCCACGCAATAGTGCGATCACGGAACATTGACATTGTCACGCTCTAGGAAACATTAACTGAGGGGCCTGATCACTTCTCAGGGTATCATGTCTTTATGCTGCCAAGCACAGCTGGCAAAAGAAGGTTGATCACTCTGGTCAGAGCAACAATCCCCTACTCAGCTATAGCCGATGCACCACACTCTTAAGACGATGTTAAATCTCTTGGCATTGAGATCCACCTGGTGGGGGGCCCCTCAAGCTATACAATGTAGGGCAACTGGCAAGCCTTTTAGAGGGATTTGGCCCAGTGTCTCATATACAATGAACTCACACAGAGTGAAAATGCAGATGTGCTTGACTTATCAATGTCATAAATCAGCAACTGGCAAGCCTTTTAGAGGGATTTGGCCCAGTGTCTCATATACAATGAACTCACACAGAGTGAAAATGCAGATGTGCTTGACTTATCAATGTCATAAATCAACCACAGAGCGAACATGTGCAAACAACAATTCCGAAGCCAAAAAAACTAACAATCTAGCCCTCATAAGGGAAGTTATCAGGGATGCCAAAGAAACTGTCAAGAGAGTCCACCAGGCCACCCTTATAGAGCTATGGCAATGAGTCAGGCAAGCTACCTGCTGCTCAGCCCCCACGTGCACACATCATGACCCTCAATCATAGACAAACAGGCTGAAGCACGAGTTCTCTGCGAGAATACGCGGCAACAGTCTGCCAGTTGAATTAAGGGCAAACCAAGAACATCAACAACTAGGCAGACTTGCTCTTATCAGAAACAGGGCAGCTGAACCCCGTCTCAGATATTTATTCTGTTAGGGAATTAAGAATAACATATAAAAACAGTTCTCGCTCAGCCCCGGGCTCTGATGGGATCGCCTGCCTCATCATCTCACACCTAAACTGGCAGTTGAGCTTGCATTCCTGCAACTCATCAACAAGTCCTGGGAAATTTCCACTCTATCCAGAGTTGGAAGAGGGCTGACATAGTTCCTATCCCAAAACCAAAGGAGCCAGGAAGGCATCGTCCCATCTCTCTTCTCAGCTGTCTGGGCAAGACGGTTGTGGTTATAGGTAAACACACGGTAGTCAAATTATTCTTTATTGACGGAGTCTACAGAGGGTGTATTGCGGTCAGAGTCAAACCGGTGAGTGTGTTGTGTTTCTGGCCAGGCGCGATGTTTACTCTCCGGTCAGGTCCGGAGAGCTAAGCGGTGATTGACGGAAACCTAAGTCGCCAAACGGATTGAGTCTGGTCCTATGGGATTGCCGAAGAGAGAATGGTACTCAACATGCTCCAGTGGAAAATGGGTCCCCCACATGAACAAGGACCCCCACATGAGAGGAAAGCTCTTGGCTTGGATAGGTGACTATTTCCAGGAACAGAACAGCCAGAGTCAGATTCCAAGGTCACCTATCACAGCACATGCCACTAGAAAATGGAATGCCACAAGGTAGGGTCCTCAGTCCAGCCCTATTCAACACCCTAATGTCCTGTATCCTAAACATACATCTCCTAGTGGGGTGCAGGGTCATCTCCTATGCAGACGATTTTGCAATCACCTCCACTGGACCACACTGCCTAAGTAAAGCCCAGCATTGTCTGAACCTTGTATCTGAGGAGTGTTGTAGGACAGGACAAAAGATCTCTGCATTCAAATCAAAAGCCATGGCTCTTAGACACAATGTTCAAGGCACAAGTCTGAAAATCCAGGGAATGGGTCCAGGCCTTCCAATACCTTGGGGTAAGAATTGACCGGACCCTCTCCTTTCATAAGGAGGTCCAATACCTGGTTGACCGAAGCAAAGCAAGACTGTCTGTCATGAGAGCAATGACTGGGAGACACACAGGAGCCAGGCAGAAAGTACTAAGAGCATTCTATGTACATGCCGTCTGGCCCATTGTGGACTATGCTTCTGTCGCCTTGATTGCCACAAAGAAAAAATTAAGAAAAAAATTGGATTATTCTGGGTGCCCCTAGGTGGATGAAGGTCCTCAACCTCCTCATGGAGGCAAACCTTCCCCCCCTGGACACACAAATTGATCTAATGACAGCACAATTCCTTTTATAGGTAATCCAGGCACCCAGGAACACAAGCCTGAGAAAAAAAAAAAAAAAAAAAATACTCAGACGCCTAGAACAAAATCACAAGCTTTTTGCAAACAACTCCTGGCTGTCTCACACAGTCAGGGTGTTGATACACTATCAGCTCAAAGAACAACTACTTGCAAAGGGTATGGACTCCCCCCACCCTGACTTTATCGAAGCCCCGCCGTGGGCACAAACCTTGTTACACTACTTTCAGAGTTTGAGTACATACAATTTCTGAGATAACAGCTGTCGGGCTGGTAAAGAGATTATGCTGTATGCTTACATCATGGCGGCAGGAGCGCCTGCTGACAATCCCGATACCACGGTAAGCATCGAGTGTCAGAGAACAAAATGAGAGACATAAGTAGCTGACACAGGTCGGGCCATATATATGCGAAGCTAGATCTTCGCAAATCTCAATTTTATTGTGTGAACATACATATACATGTATTTATGAATATGTGTGGAATTCATGTCGAACAAATATGCCGAAGGCCCGAAAGTCTTTTCGCTTTATTGCCCTGAAGAAGCAATAAAGCGAAAAGACTTTCAGGCCTTTGGCTCATTGTGTTTTTTGTTCTTCCCTTCGTTGTTCTATTTTCATTTATGAATATAAATATATGTCGATGTTCACTTGTTTGGAGAACGCTTCTCGAAGCTTGTCTGGGAAGGAGCAAAGACGCTTGGCATGGCGGTCAGAACTGAGTGATCATGGGAGCGAGGCATTTTGAGCAGCAATATCAAGAGTCCGGAGGGGTGTCACGAGTAACTAATACAACAGAAGAATCGAAGTGAATGTACTGTATCATGCTGAGAAGAAGTGCTGTGCTGTTCGTGACTAAGGCCAGAAATATATTTATAGTTCTGTGAAGTTTGGGGCGATACTAAATGAAGTGAACCCCATACCAATGTGCCCCCGGACGATCAATTGTGTTGCCACATGTACTGTGTCGCCACGTGCATTGTGTATCCCCTTTTTGTGTTGCATCATCCATGCATGTCCCCCTGCCTCTTTGTGGTAAGAATATGAATAAAAGAAAGGAAATATTTTCATCCTTGCCTTTGTCTTCGCCCGCCTGTTAAAGTCGTAGACGTTTCAATATATATATATATATATATATATATATATATATATATATATATATATATGCATATATATATTATATATATATATATTATACATATATATATTATATATATTATATATATATGCATATATATATTATATATATATATATTATACATATATATATTATATATATATATATATTATATATATATATATATATATATATATATATATATACTACAAACAGTTGTATGCCTATATATCAGTACACACACACACTAGGTAAACTATGTAATTGAATTCACATGAATTATTTCAACTAAACTCATTAATGATAATCAAATTAACGTGAATGATTAATCGTTAATGGTTATAAGAAATAAATGTGCTAGGTCATATAGCACTATGGTAAAGTAATGTGGAGAAAAGGTTGGAAATGATTTAACGATCAGTAGATGTGTTAGATTTCGAAAGTTGTAGAACATTGTGGAAAAAAATCGTTGTGAAAAGGGTAAAGAGGAGGAGCAAATGGAATACGGTAGGTATTTGTAAAAGGGGATAGAGTTATAGGCACGGGGCGATCAGATCAAATGGAGAGTAGGTGTCTGAGAAAGGGAGAGTAACATTGTAAGAGGGAAACTGCAAAAGATCTATTATGAAGCAGTCAAAGGTTAATGCGGCAAGAAATGATAGTTGTAGAAGTAGAAGATTCCAGAGGATGGAATGAAGGAACAGGGGAAGGTGGTGAAGTATCGGGAAGAATGTCACGAGGGGAGGGATCCGGAGGACATTGTTGTGGCATAAAGGAGTCACGTGATCATCTAGGTGGGAGTAGTAAGGATAAAGGAGAAGGAAGAGGGAATGGTGATGTACATGGAGGAGAAGATGGGGTATTTTTGGGTGAGTGGAAGAGGGGTAGTGGGAACTTGAGGAGGGGGAGGATGGATATCGGCAAATACTTTGAATATAGAGCGAATAGGAAGTATGGGACTGGAGGGTGGTTGAGGGAGTGGAGCCTTCTCTTGGGTCATATTTAGGAACTTTAGGATGTCTTCGAGGGTTTCTGGAGGAGAGCTGGGCAGAGAGGTCTGAGAAACAGAGGTTTTCTTATGTGGAGGAGAAGAGGAAATACATGTTCGAGGAGCAGAGGGAAAGGTGGGTGTAGGAGAGGATGTGGTAGGAGAAGATGGAGTGGAACGTTTATATTGTCTGGTGCGACAGGTAGAGTGAGAAAGTAGGCACCGGGGAAGTGGGAGAGATTGGAGTATATGGATTTAGACTGGAAAATGTATTGGACTGGGGGAGAGAGGTAGTAGGGATAGGATGGTTTGGGGTGGACAGAAAAGATACTGGGGGGAGATGCTGAGACTTCCTGAGAAGATGGGAGGGGAGCAGAGCGAAGTACAGATTAGGAATAAGTAGAAAGAGACGGCATGCTTCTTCTCTAGCCTCACGTAGAGTGAGGCTTAATTTGGATCTGGGAAAGGCTACCTCAGATTCGAGCTTGTAGGCAGGGCAGCTCCCATAAAATGCATTATGGGATCTACCATAATTAGCACGTATGTGACTAAACAGAGCAATTTGAACGGTCATGACCAGGTTGGGCACATAGAGGGAACCTGCCTGTGGAGCGATAGTGTTTGGTTGGGTAAGCAAAGGTTGGGCAGGAATAAGCTTGCCAGTGAGGTCAGTCAAGGTATATAGTGCACGAGCTTGGGATTCAGATGTAGCTGTGACAAGGCGTGAACGATCTGAACGACTGTGAAAGGAAACTTTACCTTCTCTTTTTTGGAAAAGAAGGGTATTGCCAGAGCAAGGGGCTGTGGGAGGGAATCACAAAGAATCGATCCCACTTAGCTGGGGCAAAAAGGTACTCAAAAGATTTGCAGAGGTGGAAGCAGTAGAAAGACGAGGGCGGAAGGAAGATGGGGTGGTATGGAGAGAGGTAGTACTGTTGGGAGAACAATATAGATAAAGAGTAGTAATAAAGGGGTGGGGGTAGACAATAAGAAGACTGTGCAGTAGGAGATGGAGTGGAGGATGTTGGGAGAGAAGAAGAGGTTCATTCTAAAGGTTGTGTAAGGACCTGAGTGGATGATTAGAAATGGATAGACAGCAAATACCGAGGAGGGGGTATTAGTATCACGGATCGGAGCCGTGGTCCAAAGAGAGGCTTAGGTCGGAAAACCAATGAAATAAAATTTAGATAGGTGAGTTGATGAAGGGGCCAACTTTTAATAAGTCCCTAATAAGGATAAATAAAATCTTTATAATTTGCCATGGTGAGCCTGAAATAAATGGGGAAATTCACGTGAAGCTCAAATAATATATTAAAATATTTTTTTAAATCGACTGGCTAAGCATATTTGGCTTGTCTTTTTGCTTGTCTTGTCAACATTAATTTCAATGTTTATGAAAAGTTATCGCACATGTTTTCTCTAAATTTTATTATTTTTTTAATAGGAAATAATGGTACTGAAATTAATCATGCTAAAAAGGGGTTAGAAGGACTTTCATAAAATAAACTGATCATTACTGATTATCATCAAAATGCGACCCTAAGTTCCAGAAAAACCGGTTCTACGTGTTCGTAACGTACGAAGTCTTGCCGCGCAAATTGATGCGATCTGAAGAGCAAGGTTGGGAATCGGGATTTAGCCCTATATCCCTAGTCTGTCCTGATCTCGAATCGGCG
>NC_061845.1:19765889-19775889 GCF_019202785.1 Penaeus chinensis
GAAAGAGAGAGAGGGAAGAGGAGAGGAAGAAGTTAGGGGAGGAAGAGAGGGAGGGGGGGAAGAGAGAGAGGAGAGGGGGGGAGGAGGAAGAGAGAGAGAGGGGAGGAGAGAGAGAGGGAGAGGAGGGGGGGGGGAGAGAGGAGAAGAGGGGGGGGAGGGGAGAGAGGAGAGGGGGGGGAGGAGAGAGAGAGAGAAGAAGGGAGGAGGAGAGCGGGGAGAAGAGGAGAGAGGAAAGGGGGGAGGAGAGAGGAGGGGAAAAAGAGGAGAGGAGGGGAAAAGGGGGGAGGGAAGAGGGAGAAGAGGAGAGAAAGGGGGAAAAAAGAGGGGAGAGGGGGAGAGAAGAAGGGGAAAAGGGGGGGTGAGGGAGGGGAAAAGAGAGGGGGAGAAGAATGAGAGGAGGGGGGTGGAGAAGGAGAGAGTGAAAGGGTAGAAGAGAGGGAGGGAGGAGGGAGGAGAGGGGAGGGGGGAGAGGGGTGAGAGGAGAGAGAGAGAGGGAGAGAAAAGGAGGGGGAGGGAAAGGGAGGGAGAAGGAGGGAGAGGGGGGAGGGGAGAGGGGGAGGAGGGAGGAGAGAGAGAGGGAGAGGAAGAGAAAGGGGAGGGCGGAGGAGAGAGAGGGAGGAGAGGAGAGAAAAGAGGGAGGAGAGAGAGGGAGAGAAAAGGGGGAAAAGGGGGAGAGAGGAGAGGGAGGGGGGGGGGAAAGGGGAAAGGAGAGAGAAAATTTTTAATATTGAACGACAAGATTTAAGGAAAAAAAGGCATTTTAGACTCTATGATTAATACATTTATAACGTTTGAAAGTTTGGAAAAATTGTGTCAGAAATAGCCAAGTGTAGCCTCATTTACTGTAGAACACATACAAAATATCTTCCAGCATTGAAGAGTAATATTAGGGTGACTCTTTGAACAAAATGCAAAAAGTTCAACCTCATTAATAAAATAGATTTGGCATAGAGATATCTTTTAATATTATAAACTAGATGAAAATTGGTGATGTAATTTGTTAAATAAAATGGATAAAGGCAGCCCAAAGTGGACTTTAGCCATAATAAAACTTAATCCTTTCCCAGTTTTCTCTTGTGATTCCTCCCAGTGCAAGATGAGAAAACAATCTTTTTGTTTCATTTTAAAGGTAACACTGTAAGGTATAGATAAAAGCAAAAGAAAACAAATTCTGTTCTATCTCAAAGAAAAGTAAATTTGGTCATTTGTAAAATCTTCCAAATTTTAAGCAGCTACAAACAAAAACATTTGTATGCTATGTACTTTATTTTTCTTGTTTGTAATCTTTAACCCAATGCTGCCGGGGAAAATTTAAAAAAAATGGGGAAAATGCTGTGCCTATTTTCTATATTTTTTGTGAAATGTCTGCCCATAGATGGCTCTGCTAGTGCTTAGCCACAATGGAGTCAATTAATAGACCTTATGACCGTACCTGATTTGAATTGGCGGGAAAAACGTATTTTTTACTAGTGCTATGAATATCGATGGTGTTATTCTTAATATAAACATTATAATTATTATAATGTTTTTTAACATTAGTAACAGCAAAATAAGATAACGTAAAATATTTTGTAAATCAAAGAAAAGGGGTAAACTGGCGAGACAGGCAGTACTCGTAACTGGCTCATTGGTGACTTAGTACAAATGTAGCCATCTGTGTGTAAAAACAATCAAACAAGTAATCACAGTGGGCATAGCACGTACGTACATGTCATACCCGTCGACAAGGGGCTAAGAACTGCAGCTTGAAGAAATTATTTCAGATAGACTTTAGATTTTTTTTTTTGAGAACATGGCTTTATATCTCAGTAATGGGCCATAACAGAGAATATCAACCTTATTGTTCAACATTATAAATTTTTTTGGTAATCAGACAAAATTTGAAAGGCATTTTTCAATAACTGTAACAAAAGACACATCCCATAGAGATCAAAATGCCATATCTCAAAAACCATTCATTATTTTTCTAAAAGAGTTTGATTCTGCCTGGCTACACAAGTATATATATTAACTTAATGCCAATGGGCATGGCATGTGCGTACATGCCATGCACACTGTGAGTTTACTTGTTTTTACACATAGATGACTACACTTGTACTAAGTCACCAATGAGCCAATTACGAGTACTGCCTGTCTAGCCTGTTTACCCTTTTTCTTGATTTACATAAATATTTTATGTTATTTTATTTTGCTGTTTCTAATGTTTATACAATTATAGTAATTATAATGTTTATAATAAAATTAATTATGTGTATATGTACATATATACATTTATAGATACATGAATGTGTATATGTATTTATATACGTATATGTATATGTATGTGTATATGTATATGTATACACATATATATGCTTATATGTATGTACATACATGTACATATATATACATAAATATATATATGTACATATTTATATATATATATATATATATTTTTTTTTTTTTTTTTTTTTTTTTTTGGGGGGGGGGGTGCTAAAGATCTTTGATTAAAGACAGGCCACCCCACATTAATGATTCTTTGAACATATAATATAAAGACAATGAGAACTCTTTTGAAGAGGTAAACCCTAAGGTAGCAAGCAGAAATTAGGGATAGGTTTCTTAGTTCACAAACTTAGAAAAGAATACCATGGAATTATATAGTGTAAGAGAAAGAGTGCCTTTAGTAAAAATAAAACTAAACAATAGGTACAACTTCAAGATTGTTCAAGTCTGTGCTCCAACCTACAGCCATAGTGATGAAGAAATAGAGAGCTTCTATGAAGGCGTTCATTTAGCCAGCGAGAGAGTAAAAACTACTGAAAAATAAATTTTTCCTGCCAATTCAAGGAATGGTGACATTAGGTACGCTCACATTTCACAAAGATATAAAAAATGAGCACAGCATTTTCCCCATTTTTTATTCATTTTCTCCGACGGCATAGGGTTAAGCAAATCCGAGACATGATACCAATCATCTTTTAATGATTTGAAAAAGAATGACCCTATTGTTATTATTTATTCCTAATCTTTCTCTGTTCTAGCTTACAATGGATATTCTCCAGAGTCGTCCTTCCTGCAAAATTGGTCCGTCAATCCTGAATGCAGACTTATCAAATCTTCACAGTGCATGCACAAAGGTAATTTATTTTGTTCTTGAGAAATAAGCATAATTGCAAGCAGTCATTCTGTGAACATCAAGAACTTTTGTATAACTATTTCCCAGTATGTATTTCCTATCCTGATGTGTATGTGTATATGTACATATATACATTTATAAATACATGAATGTGTATATGTATTTATATACGTATATGTATATGTATGTGTATATGTATACACATATATATGTTTATATGTATGTACACACATGTACATATATATACATAAATATATATATATATATATATATATATATATGTGTACATATATATATATATATGTATATATATGTATATATATATATACATATATATATATATATATATATATATATATATATATATATTTTTTTTTTTTGGGGGGGGGGTTGCTAAAGATCTTTGATTAAAGACAGGCCACCCCACATTAATGATTCTTTGAACATATAATATAAAGACAATGAGAACTCTTTTGAAGAGGTAAACCCTAAGGTAGCAAGCAGAAATTAGGGATAGGTTTCTTAGTTCACGAACTTAGAAAAGAATACCATGGAATTATATAGTGTAAGAGAAAGAGTGCCTTTAGTAACAATAAAACTAAACAATAGGTACAACTTCAAGATTGTTCAAGTCTGTGCTCCAACCTACAGCCATAGTGATGAAGAAATAGAGAGCTTCTATGAAGGCGTTCATTTAGCCAGCGAGAGAGTAAAAACCCATTTCATAATAAATATGGGAGATTTTAATACCAAATTAGGTAAAAAGACAGAAGGAGAAACTGTGGTTGCGAATCACGGAATAGGCACTAGGAATGAGAAGAGACAAATGCTAGTCGATTTTGTAGAGGCTCAATCACTCAATATCATGAATACATTCTTCGAAAGAAGACTATAGAGTGGAAGTGGAGATGGAAGTCGCCATCTGACATCTTAAAGGAAATTGACTTCATAATTTCAAATAGGCTTGATATATTAAAAAATGTTGAATTTATTAATAAGTTAATGTTGGCAGCAACCATAGAATGGTCAGAGGTGAAATTAAATTACACCTCAGAAGGGAAAGGAACTAATTCATACAAAAACCACAGCCAAGTTTACATAACTTGAAGACCATAGTAACAGAATTTAACCTTAACATCCTAAATAAATATTCACCTCTCAGTGACAAAGATCTCAACATTGACCAAATCAACAAACAGTTGAATGACTTCGTAAAGGAAGCTGCACTTGAAGTAGGTGGTAAGAATGACAAGCAAAGCTCCAGCAAGCTCCTGGTGAATACTAAACAGCTTGTGCAAAAACAGAGGGTCATGAAAGTCACGAAAGTATCGTCAAACAGGAAAAAACAGAATTAGCTGCACTAACAAAGACTATGAATAAAAAAGAAGAGGGAAGATGTGAAAATTCAACACTCAAATAATAAATAAAAACGTGATTTCAGGTACCATTATGAAAACATCCAAAAGGAGGCTCAGAATCGGGAGAAATCAAATGTATGCAATAAAGAAACCAGATGGAGAAGTAATATATAACAAGAATGAAATCATGAGTAGTGGAAGACTTTTACAGGGATCTATACAACTCAAATGAGCATCCATGGATAGAAACAAATTGGTAACTAGAGACGTACCTAACATAACAAAAGAAGAAAGAAAGAGAGCGCTTAGGGGCATAGAGAGGAAGACACCAAGTGAAGATAGAATTAGTTTAGACCATATAATAGATGCAGAAAAAATTGCAATGGTGAAAATCTTTTCAACAAAAAATATGGCAAAATTCTGAAAGCCTGGAAAAATGCAACAATTACTTTGATACATAAAGAGAGATAGAAAGATCTAAAAAAACTACTGACCCATAACCTTCCTTTCAGTTATTTATAAACAGTTCACAAAAGTTGTCAAAACTCGCATTTCTGACAGTCTGGATTCTAACCAGCCTAAAGAACAGGCAGGCTTCTGCAGTGGATTCTCAACAACAGACCACATCCACACACTAACTCTAATAAGAGAGAAAATAAACAATTATAGGAAACCAATGTTTATTGATTATGAAAAGGCATTTGACTGTTGAAATACCAGCAGTATTAGAAGCTATTCGAAGACAAGGAGTAAGGAAATCTATTGTAAAATATTGGAAGATATATATGAAGATGGGACAGCAACCATCAAGCTCCACACAGAAACTGATAAAATAGCAGTTAAAAAAGGTGTTAGACAGGGCAACACAAGCTCACAAAAACTGTTTACAACTTGCCTTGAGGAAATCTTCATGGAGCTAAAATGGAACAGAAAAGTTATCAAAATCCAAGATTTGCATTTCTATTCAGTGAATCAGCAAATGAACTGCATCAGTTAATAATCTGAATAGAGAAAGTCTGAAAGTTGAACTTGAGATGACCAAGAAAAAGACTAAGTTCTTGTTCAACATTAGAGTTCAGTTTAAACAGATACATGTGCAAGGCAAAGTGCTAGAGGTAGTCTTGGTGACCAAGACTGGAAACAAAAAATGCAAGACAGAAAATGTTGGAAAAAATTGAGAGAGGCCAATGTCCTACAATGGATTGATACAGGCTAATGATGATAATATATATATATATATATATATATATATATACATATATTGTATCTATATATAGGTCACTGTTGAGAAGGGATAAGGAACAGTTTATCAGTAATCTTGCAGAGGAGGTTGAAAGCCATTTCTTAGTAAATGACCTTCGTCCTGCCTACCAAGTCCTGAGAAAGCTGAACTCCAAGCCCTCCTCACAGACGACTGCAGTCCGCTCAGCAAGTGGCCAGATAATCTCAGATCCTGATGGGTGTGTGTGCGTTGGGCTGAGTATTTTGAGAAGTTGTATCAGGTTGATCCACCAGCAGTTAACATGGATGCGGGTAATGTTGTGATTCCTCTGCCAGACCCACCCATCAGCAAGGCATTACACTACTCAGTGTACCAGGCAAGGTACTCGCACACATCCTACTGAGATGTATCAGAGACCACCTCCTGAGGCACCAAAGACCGGGGAAATCTGGATTCACTCCTGGTAAGTCCACAATAGAGTGCATCCTGGCGCTTTGATTCATTGTAGAGCGCCGTCGTGAGTTCGGATGTGGGCTGCTCGCAGCCTACATCGACCTCAAGAAGGCGTTTGATACGGTGCATCGTTAATTACTCTGGGAGATCCTGAGGCCAAGAGGAATTCCAGCAAGGATTGTTGGATTAATAGCACTGAAAGTGCTGTAAAGTGTGGTGGGGGCCTGTTGAGCTTCTTCCCTGTTAGTTCAGGCATGAGGCAAGGCTGTGTTCTTGCACCAAAATTTTTTAACACTTGCATGGATTGGATACTGGGTAGAGCTACAGTCCAAAGTCACTGTGGAGCAACTCTGGGCAATATCAAAATTACAAACCTTAACTTTGCTGATGATATTGCCATTCTATCTGAATCTCTGGAAAGCCTAGTGGCGGTTCTTGATGCATTTAGCAATGAAGCGAAGCCCCTGGGGCTAGAGGTCTCCTGGACCAAGACCAAGATCCAGAATTTTGGGGACCTACTAGGAGACCCTGTACAGTCGGTACGTGCTTTATACACCTCGGTAGTACAGTTCACAACTCTGGGCTGTCAGACCAGGAAGTGAGTAGACGGATTGGCCTGGCAGCAGGGGTCATGAAATCTCAACAAGAGTATTTGGAGATGCTGGTACCTGTGCAGAAGGACCAAGCTACGTGTTTTCAAGGCCCTGATACTGCCCGTTTTACTATATGGTAGTGAAACTTGGACGCTATCTTGTGCTTTGGAATCACGTCTTGGTGCCTTTTGTAACAGATCTGTACCCGGATCATAGGGTACAGTTGGCAGGACCATGTGTCCAACCAACAGCTGCACCGTGAGACCGATACAGGACCTGTTACTTGCACAATCTGTGAGACATCCCTGGGTGGAGGAGGCCTGTGGGACGACCGAGAAGGTTGTGGCTTGGGCAGATTGATCAAACCTGTCGTGAGGAACTAGAGATGGCTCCATGAGGGACCCTTGTAGGTGGAAGCAAAGGGTGGATGCGGTTATGTGCCCCTGCTGGCATTAGCTCCCAAATGATGATGATGATTGTATCTATATAGAGATATAATATATCTATATACTTATATATACATATATATAATATATAATATATATGAGCATCAAGTTGTGAGGTCGTGAGGTGATTGTGGTGTCTGCCACAATATATATTTTTATGATATATATGTATGATATATATATATATATCATATATGTATCATATATGTATCATATATGTATAGTCATTTTATATATATATATATATATATATATTTATTGATATATAAATATCAATATTTATGTGTATATATATACATATATATATATGTGATATATGTATATGATATATATATGGCCACATCCACCCTTTGCTTCCAGCCACAAGCTCAGGCCGTGACCTCGTAGGTCTTCCCATGGGCCTCTTCCACCCAGGATTGTCTCGCAGAGAGACACCCTGATGGGTTGGGTCATCCACAGGGAAGCAAGGTAGGTGTAGCCTGGGTTGGCAATCCTGGATTTTGCAAGTAACAGGTCCCATGCCAGTCTCACGGTGTAGCCTCTGGTTGTAGCCAACTGTGTACCCCATGATCCAGTAAAGAGACTTGTTACAAAAGGCATCAAGACGAGACTCCAAGGCACTAGATAACGTTGTGGTTTTGCTTCCATTGAGCAAAACTGGCAGTATCAAGGCCTTGAAGACAAGTAGCTTGGTCCTTTTGCATAGGTACCGACATCTCTAAATGCTCTTGTTGATCAAATTCATGGCTCCTGCTGCCAGACCAATTTGTCTACTGACTTCTTGGTCTGACAGTCTAGTGATATAGGCTACACTACCAAGATATGCAAAGCTCTCTGTGACTTCAATGTCCTCACTGCAATCATGGATCGTCTGAACTGGTTCCCCTAACAGGCCCCCAAAGTCCTGAATCTTGGTCTTGGTCCAGGAGACCTCTAGGCCCAAGGGCTTTACCTCATTTGCTAAATGCATCAAGTTCGACAGGCCCCCACCACATTTTACAGAACTTTCAGTACTTTTATATAAGCTTACTATTGGGCCAATAATCTGTATTGGAATTCCCCTATGTCTCAGAATCTCCCATAGCAATTCTCGATGCACTGAGACGGCATTCCACAATTTCTTGAAGTATTGGATACAGTCTATTGTGGACTTGCCAGGAGTGAATCCAGACTGCTCAGGTCTCTGGGGCCTTTGTAAGTGGTCGCGGATCTGTTACAGAAGTTGCTGCAGTCCCAACAATCCCCTTTCCCATTCCAGAGAGGTATGACAATACCCTTCAGCAATTCATGGTGAATGGAACCAGACTGCCAGATGGCACTTGCCTGCGACTTTCCCACTCTTCAGCTTAGAAATCGCCATTCTAACCTCAGAGTAGGAGGTTCCTCACTGATGGGAGGGTGTCCAGCACAGGTATTGTGATACCACTTGCATCCAAGGTAACTGTTAGAGGGTCTGTCTGGTACAACTGCTCAAAATAGTCCAACACTCACAAACCCCAACATGATCTGAGATGATCTGTCCATCCACTGAGCAGACTGCAGTCATCTGCAAAGAGGGCTTAGAGTTCAGCTTTCTCAGGGCTAGGTAGGCAGGGCGAAGGTCATTTACCAAGAAATGGCCTTCAGCCTCCTCAGCAAGTTTCCTGATGAACTGTTCCTTCTCAGCAGTGTCTGAGCCCTATGCAACAAAGAGTGATGCAAGTCCTAATTGCCATTAAACCAAGCCATGCGACACATATCAGTGGGCTCCACTGTCTCCAGGGAGATGAAATTCTGCCCTGCCAATGAACTCCTGCTTCAAGGGTTTTGCTTGCACTTGAAGGACTCCCACAGAGCACCTGGGTCGTCAGGTTTTCAAGTTTTGTGAATTGATCGGAGACTGCTGTGGTAAACCCTTGGGCACACTTCCTCCTATGGTCTGTCCAAGTCAAACACCTTAGAGTGGACTTGGAGTTTTGAAGTGGACCCATAGAGTAGTCACTACCAGCCTATGGTCAGTACCACAGAACTCAGCACTCAGCAACCCTGTAATATTGCTGATATGCGTACCGGCTTCCGTGCTTAAAATAGATCAACAGGTACTGAGCAGTGCCTTTAGCAGTAAATAAAGACTGAGTCAATCAATAAATTTATACGTTTTAAAGCCTTAAAAGTGGATTTTGCATGACTGAAATCTTTAACCCTTTACCGACAGGCCACCCATTGAGGTGTCATAACAAACTGCTCGATCTGTGGAGTGCGGCTGTATGCCACGACGACGCGGCAAAGCGCTATGAACCGGGGGTTTGGCTTGATGTAGTGAACTCCCGCTCTCAAAGTAGGCTTGTTGCCATTAATCTCCAGGGTGTAGAGTTTTTAAACATTTTTCTTCACCCATCCAAAAGGGGTTAAAGACAAGTGTACTTATTGATTTAACAAATACACCAGTTGTGAAGCCAAAAGCCAGCTTAAAGAGAACAAAAGGCCAGAAAAAAATGAAAATGGGGATGAAACTGAAAAAGTTGGTGAAACAAAGCATTGCTGTTAAGGCAAATGCAAGAGTGACAGTCGTTATAAAGATTGACCATATATGCATCTTGATACAGATCACAGCCTGATACATGATGTACAGGCGATAGGTCTATTTGATACATTGATGGTATACAGTATACAGACGTAAATCTGGTTCATACAAGTTATAATGAGAAAGCATAGATGGAGCAGGTCCATTGGTAACAATATTTTGTATGAAATTGGTTTTATTCTGAGGTATAATTTTGTTTTGATTAGTTGATCTAGACCTGTCAAGACATTAGTAACATGAAACATAC
>NC_061845.1:19783389-19788389 GCF_019202785.1 Penaeus chinensis
TATATATATATGATATATATGATATATATATGATATATATGATATATACATATGATATATACATATGATATATATATATATTTATGATATATATATATAATATATATGATATATATATATGATATATATATATATGATATATATCATATATATATGATATATATATCATATATATATCATATATATATCACATATATATATATGATATATATATGATATAAATATATGGTATATATATATGATATATATATATATGATATATATATGATATATATATAATATATATATACATAATATATATAATATATATACATATTATTTATAATATATATACATATTATATATAATATATATTAATAATATATATATGATATATAAAATATATATATGATATATATAATATATATATATATGACATATATGTATATATATAAAAGATATAATATATGTGATATATATGATATATATGTATATATATATGATTGATATATATATATATATATATATGTGAGGGATTTTCAAAAGTTTGTGGAAGAAGTCCATAACAAAAAATCATATGGAAGGATTTTGATTGCACTTCCACTTGGAAGTCAGGCACCTGAACATTTTTGTATTGTGTTATAACGTATTCATTCTTAAATCCTTAAATTCAGGCACTTGGAAGTCAGGCACCACTCAAGCAATATGGAATCCACCAAAATGGAGGCCAGGAAAAACATTACAATCATGGTGAAACTCATTTGGGAGAATAGGCAAATCATTGATGCTCTGGAACAAGCTTATGGTGACAATGCCCCAAAGAAATCAACAACCTACAAATGGATAAAGAGGTTCAGAAGTGGAAGAAAGGAAATTAAAGATGAGCCCTGCAGTGGCAGGCCATCAACGTCAGTTTGAGAGGAAAACATTGATGTGACATGATTGAAAAAAATTAACAAATAACCACTGAATCAGTATCAAACACACTCAACATCTCTGTAGGTTCTGCACACAATTTGTGTGGAGAGTTTTGGTCCAAGCAAGCTTTCTGCTTGATGGGTCCCTATGGCTTTTGCACCCAGATCAGCAGCAAACAAGGGTAGATATTTGAATGGAAATTTTGAACAAGTGAGATGAGGACTCTGAAGCTTTTCTGCTGAGAATTGTGACAGGCTGAAATGTGGCTCTACCAGTGCAATCCCCAGGACAAAATTCAACCAAAGCAATGGCTACCCAGGGGTGGAAGTGGACCAGTCAAAGTGTTCAAAGCAATGGCTACCCAGGGGTGGAAGTGGACCAGTCAAAGCGTTCAAGAGGAAAGGTCATGGCCAGTGAGGGGATTTTGCTGGATGACTTCCTCGAGAGCAAGAAAACAATTACATCTGCTGATTATGAATGCCTTTTGAGAAACTGCCCCCAAAAAATCTAAAAAAAAAATGCCCTGGAAAGCTGCATCAATACATTATCTTCACCATGACAATGCACCCACTCATGGCACTCTGCAGACAAGCTGTGCTACATGATTTTCAATAGAAATTGATTCGACATCCACTTTACAGCCCCCATTTAGCCCCATCCGACGTCTTTATGTTTCCAAACTTAAAATTTTCCATCAGTTGAAAATGTAAAAATAGCTGCTCTGACATGGTTCAGATCACATGACCCTCAGTTTTACTCAGACAGACTAAAAGGCTATGAACATTTACATATATATACACACATTTTCATATATATTTTCATATATATACACACATGTATGTATACATACATATATATAAAACACTTCTGTTTTGATACTATGGTACAATGATACAATGTAAAAATGAGATTTATTGATAAATCTTGTTTTTGCATATATATATGTATATACATACATATACATACATATACATACATATACTTACATATACATACATATACATACATATACATACATATACATACATATACATACATATACATACATACATACATATACATACATACATACATACATACATACATACATACATACATACATACGCACACACACACACACACACACACACACACACACACACACACACACACACACACACACACACACACACACACACACACACACACTAAATATATGTATACACACGCATCTATCTGTATATCTGTCTGGTTATCTATCTATAATTATTTGCATAAATAGATATGCATTTATGTATGTATTTTATACAGGAATGGTTTTTAAATTTTAATTGCTATTTTCTTCTCATAACAGTTACTGGAAGATGGTGCAGACTACTTACACTTGGATGTGATGGATGGGCATTTTGTTCCCAATTTAACGTTTGGGCATCCACTTGTCAAATGCTTGCGGTCTAAGGTTCCAGAAGCTTTTTTTGATATGCACATGATGGTTGCTGATCCAGAAAAAGTAAGATAATAAATATTTATCATTTATATATCCATCCATGAATATAATTGCAGTGACACACACATTCATATGCACAGTCATATATACAGCTTTGCAGTTACACAAACACACAGCCACATGCAGAAGGCAAACTAGTCACCCACAAACATACGCAAATACACACACAAGATCAAGAGAAGTACTTATTTATGTCTCTAGACCTTGCGCGAACACACAATACAGTACATTTCTGTAATCTTACATAACCTCAAAACTATTATAATTGAACTCAGAACCCCAAGAAACACTAGCCACCAAGATCATGAAGCTAGTACCTCTTGGAGTAGAGATATATGTGTAAGTGTACTATAATGTCCACTGGCCAGCTTTCTGAGTTTGCTAGGGATCAGTGAGATTGGAGAATTGTAAGTAAAGAGCACAACTCTTCATCTGGCAAACATAGAGAATGAGTCTTATGTGTGTCAATTGTGTAGCCACACAGAAGCAATAAGATATTTCATGGCATATCTGTACAGTCTCCTTCATAATGAATATGGGGTGGGAAAGGAACCATCAAAGTATAATGCAAACATAGATGACGATGAAACACCTACACATATTCCACTTATCTTAGAGGGTAAGTCCCATGTCAGGAATTGGATAACAACACCAGTTATTAGAAAATATGAAAGGTTGTATCTACAAGAAAGCTATAAGCTTCATGAAGGAGAGGTATGCAAATTGATGTATTACTTGGCACTGAAACAGTAATATCTATATTATATGACAATATAATCAAAGTGATGTATAAGATAATGATTGAAATAATTATAATTGTATATATCTCATTGTTGACAGTGGGTTGAGCCAATGCATGATGCTGGAGCAAATCAGTACACATTCCACTTTGAAGCTACCAAAGATGCAGCTGCCTTGGCCAGGAAGATCAGAGAAGTAGGGATGAAGGTAAGGCTGTACATTGAGATTTTAGTTTTGTTCAATTTTGAGCTAGATATTGGTTCTATTAGACTTTTTATCCTATTGTGCTTAATAAATCTCCCCTTTGTTTTAACCCAGTTTAAGTTTAAGTCCTTAACTCCTTGGCTTTGGTCTTTCATTTGCTCTCTGCTCTCACCACCTTACCTCCATCGACATTATTTCATCCTTGAACCGTTTCATCTCTTCTCATAGGAACTCCTTACCTGATGTCTCTCTCCTTCATGGTGCTTTCCTCCCGGCCCATGAATCTCTCCTCCATCCTAACCCTTCCATTCCCAGGCGTTACCGTGAGGCCCTTCAAAGCATGCACAAGGAGGATGTCACCATTTTGCCTTCTGACTAGGGTAACTCGGTGGTGGTCCTCGATTGGGCCTCCTACCTGTAGAAGGCCTGGAACCTGTTGGAATGACGCTTCTACCTATACCCCCCTGACCAGCGACCCCTGTGAACACATTGCTGCTACTTTCCACCGTAGCTTGAGGGAGATAGCAGCCTGTTTCCCGGAGGCATATCTTTACCAGAGGTTCAAGGTTGTCAACCCTCGATTCCCTCATTTCTGTGGGCTTCCTAAAACCCATAAACCGGCTGTATCTCTGTGCCCCATCATCTCTTCCCGGGGATCTCTGACACACCCTCTTGCGGCCTGGCTGGCGAAGTCCCTCACTCCCCTTCTTGGTACCATCTCTCTTGCTCACCTCCGCCACCCTCAGGACTTCATCTCCCATGTCCGTGGAGTCTCGCTGGCGATCGTGATGAGCTAGGATGTCGACTCCCTGTTCACCAAGGTCCTGCTTGATGACGTCCTCGCATTCCTTTAGAGGAGGCTCCCTGCAGAGGATTCTTGTCTCCTTCTGCCCACCAACATCTTCCAGCTAATTTGTCTGTGTGTGGAGCCTAATTTTTTTTCCTTTGAGGATTGAACTCTCTCTCTCCCTCTCATTTCAAGGTGGAATGGGAGGTTGACAACAAGCTCCCCTCCTTGGACACCCTAGTTCACTGCTCTGCTGACCAATTCACCTTCTCTATGTACAGGAAGCCTATGCATAGCATATGACATACACTTCTCATACCATCCTCTCCGCATCAGTGACCCCCAGTACCTGGATGGAGAGATCGACTTCCTGCGTTCGCTTGTTTTCCAAACTGGGCTATCCTTGTCATGTCCTCGATGCCGTGTTATCCAGGGCACAGAGTACCTTCTACAATGACTCCTCTCCTAAAGAGACTCCTCACCTACCCGTCGTCACCCTCTTTACCCTCTCAACTGCAGGCTGATCTTTCGCCAGGTGAACATCCTAGTTCACACCAGTCCTCTCTCTACCTCAAAGATGAGGCACCTATGCTGTTCCTTGGACCTCCTGTGATAAGCACACCATTGGTCTCACTAGGCGTCTGTCTCAACATAAGTACGCTGTATCCAGGGGACACAACAACAACGCCCTCTTTTGGCATCAGTGGGACACACTGGCCATCAGACTGACTGGTCAGCGGCATGAATTGTCTTTTCTTCTGCTGATGTCCACACCCACTCTGGTGGAACCCTCCTTAATAATGCTGCTGCCAAATTTCAACTTGAACAGCGGCTTTTCTCCTGCAGATAATCTGCTCCCCACATCCTCCATCTTCTCCCTTATGC
>NC_061845.1:19800889-19805889 GCF_019202785.1 Penaeus chinensis
AGTGTCCAAGTTTCACTACCATAGAGTAAAATGGCAGTATCAGGGCCTTGAAAACACGTAACCTGGTCCTTCTGCACAGGTACCGACATCTCCAAATACTCTTGTCGAGAGATTTCATGACCCCTGCTGCCAGGCCAATCCGTCTACTGACTTCTTGGTCTGACAGCCCAGAGTCGTGAAATGCATTACCGAGGTATATAAAGCTCTTTGTGACTGATGTTTTCACCGCAAGCACGAATCGACTGGACAGGGTCTCCTAGCAGGCCTCCAAAATTCTGGATCTTGGTCTTGGTCCAGGAGACCTCTAGCCCCAGGGGCTTCGCTTCATTGCTAAATGCATCAAGAGCCGCCACAAGGGTTTCCAGAGATTCAGAGAGTACGGAAACATCATCGGCAAAGTCAAGGTCTGTAACCTTGATATTGCCCAGAGTTGCTCCACAGTGACTTTGGGCAGTAGCTCTACCCAGTATCCAGTCCATGCAAGTGTTGAAAAGTGTTGGTGCAAGAACACAGCCTTGCCTCACACCTGAACTAACAGGGAAGAAGCTCGACAGGCCCCCACCACACTTTACAGCACTTTCAGTGCCTGTATACAGGTTTGCTATTAGTCCAATAATCCTTATTGGAATTCCTCTTAGTCTCAGGATCTCCCAGAGAGATTCGCGATGCACCGTGTCAAACGCCTTCTTGAGATCAATGTAGGCTGCAAGCAGCCCACATCCGAACTCACGACGGCGCTCTATAATGATTCGAAGCGCCAGTATGCGGTCTATTGTGGACTTACCAGGAGTGAATCCAGATTGCTCCGGTCTTTGGTGCCTCAACAGGTGGTCCCTGATACGTCTCAGTAAGATGTGCGCGAGTACCTTGCCTGGTACACTGAGTAGTGTAATGCCTCGGTGATTGCTGCAGTCCCAGCGATCCTCTTTCCCCTTCCAGAGAGGGATGACCACACCCCTCAGCAGGTCAGGGGGAAAGGTACCAGTCTGCCAGATGGCAGACAGGACTACATGCAAGCCCCTTGCCATAGGTTCTCCACCAGCCTTTAACAATTGAGCTGGGATGCCACAAACACCTGCTGCTTTACCACTCTTCAGCTTTGAGATCGCCCCCCCGATTTCGGTCAGGGAGGGTGGATCCTCGCTGATGGGTGGATCTGGCAGAGGAGTCTCAACATTGCCCGCATCCATGTTAACTGTTAGATGATCAACCTTATACAACTGCTCAAAATAATCTCAGGATCTGAGATTATCTGGCCACTTGCTGAGCGGACTGCAGTCGTCTGTGAGGGGGGCTTGGAGTTCAGCTTTCTCAGAGCTTGGTAGGCAGGACGAAGGTTATTTACAAGGAAATGGCTTTCGACCTCCTCTGCAAGACTACTGATAAACTGTTCCTTATCCCTTCTCAACAGTGACGTAGTCCTGCGCACCAGAGAGCGGTGCAAGTTGCGATCCCCTGACAGTCGAGCCGCACGACAAGCATCTGTGGCTTCCAGTGTCTCCTGCGAGATGGAATTCTGTCTTGTTCTTGGGCGTTCACCAATGGATTCCTGAGCTGCATCAAGCGTTTCATGCTTGAAGGTATCCCACATAAGAACAGGGTCTGTCTGGCCCTCGAGTGCTGTGATACGACCAGAGATAGCCTCGGCAAACACCCGGGTACACTCATCCTCCCTCAATCTGTCCAAATGAAACACCCTAGGGTGTTCATTTGGGCGACGGAGGGTTCTAAAGTAGACCCGGAGAGTAGCCACAACTAATCTATGATCAGTTCCACAGAACTCAGCACCTCGATACACCCTGCAGTTCTGGAGGATCCTCCATCGAGTGCTAACGAGGATGTGGTCGATCTCCTTGGCCACTCTACCTGTACTGCTGTACCAAGTCCAACAATGCGGGTCAGAACGCTGATATCAGGAGCCAGAAATCCTCAATTTCTGGGACCTAGCAAAGTCACGGAAAAGGAGGCTATTCTCGCTGCCAGCATCAGCTCCTGAGCCATGAGGACCAACAGATATCTCGTAGCCAGCTCGATCACAGCCGGATACCGCATTGAAGTCGCCCAAAACAATACGAATATCTCGCCGAGGACATCTGTCTGCCACAGATGCAAGTTTGGCGTAAAACATCTCTTTCACCTCAAGTTTATATACATCCGTAGGAGCGTATACAGCAACAAGAGACATGAAGCCAAATGAAAGCTTCAGTCGCAATACCATGATACGCTCATCGACTGGAGTGACCTAAACTACCAAGGGTTGAAGTCTGCTGGAGATGGCTATGGCTACTCCCTGGAGATGGTGGCCATCGCTGCGGGCCGACCAGTAGTAGGTGTAGCCACCCATATTAATCGTGCCACTGCCAGGTCTTCTCACCTACGAGAGAGCAGCCACCTTAACTCAGCTGTTTCAATTCCCTCGATAGTAGTGGTAACCGATCGTCCTGTCGCAGGGAACGGATGTTCCAAGCCCCCACCCTGACAGTCCGCCTGAGGTCTAACCTCGGGCAGTCACTCCGGGTGGGCGCCACCTTTGCCACCCCTACCGACGCCCCCCCATATAGAGGAGGTTGGCTGGCTGCAGGCCCCATAATCCCCATAATGTGGGGGCTTTCCCCCACAAGCATCACACCAGGCTGGCGGCCGCTGGGACCCAGCTGGGATGGAGGGTAACCCCCCCTCCCCACCCGAGTCCCAGCGGTCGCCAACCTAGAGGGACCCACAGCCCGCCGTACTTGCTGGGTAGGAGGGACCCACAGCCCGCCATACTTGCTGGGTAGGAGGGACTTTAGCCCTCCCCCAGCATCAACAACTATATGGCTTGTTGCCAGTGATTATCTCGGGGGGGCCGACTGGCAAGGCCTGCCTCCCCACAGCCGCCCATTAACCTCAGGGGGCGCGGGGGGGGCAGGAGTTAGTACGAAGCCAGGGCGTATCTACACGCCGGTGGGCCATAGCTCCATACCTTTAGGGCCTCCTGCTGCTCAAAGAGCCTCCACAGTTCAGCCTAGGACTGCAAGGTACCTAGTTTCCATGGCTGGCCACGAGGAGGCACTGTAGAAGTCTTGATGATGGAGAGGCTATGAGCTGAAAGGGGAGTCTTATGCATATCTGCTCCCTTTTTCGCACCAGGCTAGCCAGCGGTGGCAGCTGAAAGCGGGAAGGCATGCAAGCACTTAACGCTAACTAGTCTACCACACCATCGCTTCACATCACCCCGAGCATGAAGCACCCACCCACCCATATATATACATTATATATAATAAATAAATCCATAAATAAATAAATGTATACAGATATAATATATATATACACACACACACATATATATATATATATATATATATACACACATATATATATATGCACATATATGCACACACTGTGAGTATATATATATATATACACACGCACACGCACATGCACACAAACGTGCTCGCGCACACACACACACACACAATGTGTATATATTTATATTATATAATATATATATCTATAGCATGAACTGTTCGCATAGCGTAATCCAAATTAGACAAGAATGCTATGGGAAAGAAAACGAGAGGAGGACCGCAGAGAGACGAGGACCGCAGAGAGACGAGAGGCCGAGCACGTGGCAGCTTCGGCCTGAGCTTTTGAACTCGCATTTACATTAAGGCTAATGAAAAGGTCGAGTGCTAGTGATCAGTGCGAGACAGGAGTGTCTCATGGGAGAGGTGGGTGTGTTAATGATCATGCCCACGAAGTCATATCTTATTATGAAGAGAAAGTAACCACAATAGTTCAGTTATTTTTTTGTATTTGTGTATTTTGGACCTGAAATTAAAGTGCCAGTATCTATTTTATTGAGGTTCTAATTAAAGTTTAGAGAAACAACAATGTATTTATCCATTATATCTACATTTGAAGCCCAACTTTTAATATTTATATATGAATGTAAAACACTTCCATGTTGATATCATGGTAGAAAAACCCACCATGCAAAAAATAGCTTTATTGAAAATGAGACTATAGTTTCAAAATCCACCTGGGTTCCATCTGTATACATATATGTATATGTATATACATATTTAATTTATATATATATATTTATATAAATATATATTTATGTATGTATCTATAAATATGTTTATATATATTATGTATATTTCTTATATATATATTTATACATATCATCATCATCAAGGGGCTAACACCGAGAAGGGCGCATGGCTGCATCCACCCTTCGCTTCCAGCTACGAGGGTCTCCCATGGCCAGCCTCCAGGCAGGCCATAACTCCTCGTGACAGGTCTGGTCAGGCTGCCTAAGCCATAACCTCCTAGGTTGTCCCATGGGCTATGCTACCAAGGTATGCAAAGCTCTCTGTGACATCAACATCCTCACTAAAAGCATGTATCGACTGAATGGGTTCCCCTGACAGGTCCCTAAAGTCCAGAATCTTGGTCTTGGTCCAGGAGGCCAAGGTCTTCGCCTCATTCCTAAATGCTACCACCAGGGATTCCAGTAACTCCGATAGGTTAGCAACATCATCGGCAAAGTCAGGGTCTGAGACCTTGATATTGCCCAGTGTTGCTCCACACTAATTTTGGATATTTGCTCTGCCCATTATCCAGTCTCTGCAGGTGTTGAAAAGTGTTGGTGAAGGACACTGCCTTGCCTCACCCCTAAATTAACAGGGAAGAAGTTTGACAGGCCCCCACCACACTACAGCACTTTCAGTAGCAGTATATAGACTTGCTGTTAGGCCAATAATCTGTGTTGGAATTCCCCCAAGTCTCAGAATCTCCCATATTGATTCTCGATTCACTGAGTCAAATACCTTCTTGAGATTGATGTAGGCTGCAAGCAACCCACAACTGAACTCATGACGGTGTTCCACTATTACTCGAAGTGCTAGGATATGGTCTATTGTGGACTGGTGCAGATTCATTTCAGACGAATGTGGGCGAAAACTTTGTCTAGTATACTGAGCAGTGTGATGCCACGGTAATTGCTACAGTCCCAA
>NC_061845.1:19810889-19846739 GCF_019202785.1 Penaeus chinensis
CAAGTTTTCTCGCAAGCAAATATTCTCGGGGTCAGCAAATATCCCGAGGTAGCCATGTCAAGTTGCGCGTCAGCCTTCATCGAAAGGGGGTCTATACCCCCAAAATACCGTACTATATGAAGCGTGCGAGCTGGGATTTTTTTTTTTTTTTTTTTTTTTTTTTTTTTTTTTTTTTTTTTTAAATAACCCACTCTATGATGCGATTCTATGTTGGGCGCTCGTGACATACCCTATGGGTATCTATCACGAACCACACGATTGCTTGGGATTTACCCAAAATATGCCAGCGAATTTTAGAGGGTGAGAAGGGTGTGATTAATAAGCGAGGAACGATTCTACCTTAAACTCTCGTCCTACATTAATTAGCGGACTTATTGTGGTTCACACCGACTCAAAAGTTACCTATCGTACGAATAACTTCGGTTATACCTGTACCTACATCGGTACGTCGGAGAGTAGATCTATTAGTCGATTCACGCAACCCCGCGTTACATCAGGCATCCCTGTGCACTATGATATGGGGAAGATACTAAGGCTATACGTAATATATAATAATTTTATATAAAATCGCATTACAAGCTCCGTTCTGATGTCACCAATGAGCATGTAACGTTACTGCGTGTTTTCCCTTTGGTGCAAACAATTACAAAAAAATAAAAAAATTGGGTCAACCGACAGAAAGTGGGAGAAAGTTAAATCAACTAATTTTGCATGGTCTTTTTTCCCACTCATACTTTTCGTTTCAGTTTCTTCACCAATCCCTTCTACTATCCACCTCCTAAGGAGTGAGAGCCGTGCTGAAAGGATGAAAGGCTGACTTTGTGTCAGTCCTGAACGGCCTGAGGGAACCATGGACACAGTATTCCCCTGCCATACCTGGCCCTTACCCCTCATGGCCAATAATGAAGATGTAACCCCACTTTTAGGGGCAATGAGGCTTGCCCCTTTATCAAATAGCCCCAATCCCAGCTCTCCTTTGACCACGGCTCCGAACACTGCAACAACTCCCCCATCATCAATGCATACTAGTACAGTATCAACCCTAATCAACAACCAACCCCCAGGAGACATTTCTACTCTCCCAACATGCTCAACTTCAACACCTTTACTTCCACAACCTTCTTCATCAACCACCCCATCTCCCCTTATTATTACCTTACAACCTTATTGCCCACCTTCCCTGTAACAGTACCCCCCTCAACACTACTCCCTCCTATACACGTCCCCGCACTTCTACTACCCCCACCTCTACAAGAATCCTAAATACTCTATTTAGCCCAGCCAAATGGGACCAATTTTTCGTGATCCCTCCCACAGCTCCCTACTCTCAAAACACCCTCCTCTTCCAACAATGCCTCCAAAAACAAGTAGGCAAAGTCTCTATCCGTAGCCGACCCGACCACTCCCGTCTCGTCACAGTAACAACTGAAAACCAAGTTAAAGCATTAACAAAACTAACTGATCTATGTGGTAATCCCATCCCTACAGAACCTCATTCAACCCTCAATACTTGCACCGGAACTGTCTCTATCTCCCCAACAGATTGCCCAATCTATGTCAAAGAATGGTCAGATTGTGGAGAGAACTTACTCGCTTGTCTCACAGACTATGATGCAACATATGTACAATGCTACTCCATTCCTCCCAGAGGAAATCGTAAGAAATCCATCAACATTGCCAAAATTACTTTCCGTAGACATGACCTTCCCTTTACTGTTTACATAGGTGGGGAATCCCTACCTGTCCGACCATACCAACCTCCTCCTCGCCAGTGCCAAAATTGTTGGCATTTAGGACACCCAGCCAAACACTGTCATTCCACAGCCAGATGCCCGATATGTGCCCAACCTGGCCATACTCGATCAAACTGCTCTGCACAATCACGCACATGTGCAAACTGTGGCGGCCCCCATAATGTATTTTATAAAGGCTGCCCCACCTACAAATTTGAGTCTGAGGTAGCAACTCTCAGACTCACTCTGCGTGAAGCCAGACAGGAAGCACGTCGACGAGACTTTTCTCTTACCCCCTATTCCAGTAATATCGCTCACTCTGCCAATCACCCAACCTCCCAAGCTCCTACACCCTCTCCTAAACCCAACCCCCCTCCATCTAACTTCCCCTCTTCTGCCTCCTACCTTCCCCAGTCAAATTCTTTTGCCATCCTAAACCCAGACACTCCAATCTCTACCCAATCAAATTATTTTGTCATCCTAAATCCAGACACCCCAATCTCTACTACAGCCCCAACACCTTCCCCTCTCCCTCCCCGCACTACCCGCAGCAGACAGAATAAACGTTCCACCCCCTCTTCCCCTACCTCACAATCACCTCCACCTTCTTTTGCCCCTATTTTTCAGACACCAGACTTCTCTTCCCCCCCTCACAAGAAAACCTTTATCTCACAAAACTCTGCAACCAACCCCATTACAGAAACTCTTGAAGATATCCAGAACTACATAATATAATCACAAACTGATACTCATCCACCTTCAAATTCTACAATTCCCGCTCCCTCCACACTCAAAGTGACTGCCGATATCCATCCTTCTCCTACTCATATTCTCCCTACGCCCAATCCTCCTACCCCATCCCAACAAAACCCATCCCCCCCGACTCCACCCCTACCTATATTAACCCTCCCACCATCCCCTTTATCCCTTCCACTACCTCCTGGATATACACGTGAATCCCTCATGTCACAAGTACCCTATTCCCCAGACCCTCTACCTCCCAACACCCCTCCTGATACAATACCACCTTCACAACCTCATTCTTTATCCCACCCTCTAGCACCTTCCCCTTCAAATTCTCCAAAACGTTCTACAATCGATATCGCTAAATCAACGAAAGTATAACTATCCTTCATTGGAACATTCGTGGTTTCCGCTCTCACAGACCTGACCGCCGACATATCCTCTCCTCTTATAACCCATCCATTATATGCCTCCAAGAAACTTTTCTTACACATTCTCCAATACCAATCCCCAATTACCATTTTGTTTCTTCCCCACACTCCCTTTATGTCTCGTCCATACTTATCAACCAGAAAACACCTTATGTCATACCTCCCTTTCAAACCACTGTCCCTTGTACAGTTATTCGTATCTTTCTTCGCCGCTAAATCACAGTGATTTCAGTCTACTTCTCCCCTTCCCACCCCATTAACTTTGTTGCTTTTGAAAACCTAATTTCCCAACTTCAATCACCTTTCCTCATAGTAGGTGATTTTAACTGCCGCCACACTCTTTGGGGTGATTCTATCACCAACACCCGTGGCCGAGCTCTAGAGCGCTTCCTCTCCACAGCTGATCTTATTATTCTAAATACAGATCGCCCCACATACTTTGATACACGCACGCAGTCTTTTTCATGCATTGACCTCTCTCTATGCTCCCCTTCTCTTCATTTAGATTTCCACTGGTCAGTTCTAGACCACTTTCCCTATAGCGACCACTTTCCAGTTCTCCTTTCTCCAACTTCATATGTACCACTTCCCAACTCCCCACGCTGGTGCTCTTGATAGAGCTGACTGGCATACTTTCACTTCACTCTCTACTATTCATACCCCTCCATCTTCCCTCTCATCCGTATAAGAAATGATACAATTTTTCATAACTACAGTCCTAAGAGCTGCCCATACAGCTATCCCTCGAACCTCCAGACCCTATACCTCCAAATGTGTTCGTGTAAAACGTGCAGCCTGGAACAGTTACCGCTACAAACGAGGCACCCCTCATCAACTATCAGCTCTTATCTCCTTTAAAAGAGCATCTGCCTGTTTTCGTCGTACAATCCGAAATAGTAAAACAAATAGCTGGCGAAATTATGTTTCCTCAATTACATCCGCTACATCTATCTCAAATGTTTGGCGCCGGATCCATAAACTATCAGGCAAACATCCTCCCCATCCAGCCCCCGTCCTCCATATTCGAGATACCCTCATCTCTGATCCTCCCGAAGTCGCTAATTAACTGGGTGACTATTTCAGCCAGGTCAGTAGTGGCTCTCACCTTTCTCTACACTTCTCTTCTATTAAAACCATCAGGGAACGTACCCCCATTATCTTCACCCTATCCTCTGCTGAGTCCTATAATGCTTCCTTTTCTTCCTCTGAACTCAGTGCTGCCCTAAAATCGTATCGCGCCCTCTCTTAGAACCTCTCAATTATTTCATCTAGATGGGCACTATCTGTTATTTCCTAGGTGTGGTTTCTCCAAAATTTACCTTTAGAACACACACCATAAAAGAGGATTAATCATACAGGGTATTATGATCTAATTTCAACCTTAGAGGTAACTGAGAGAAGGGGTAATATCAAAACACTTAATAAGCTTACAAATTTTAGTTGACATTATAAATCTTAAATCATTACACTTTTACAATAATATAAACATATTTTTACCAAAATATTCAGCTACTCCAACTTGTCACTAGTTGGTCTTCTCAGCTGTCTTCTTTTCTTTTCATCCATCTCCTGGGCTCCCAAGAGATATTTTCTTTCCTATTATTGTGCACAGCACCAGGAACCAATAAATCCCAATCTTTAGCAAAACCATTAAAAAAAAACTAAAAATATAAACTAAAAAAAATAAACTAAACAATAAACAAAAAAATAAACATTATAATAAACTAAAAATTAAACCCATTCCTAGAAAAGAAACAATATTCTAGTTTAGGAATGATAAACAATATAATGTTATAAATCTAAATAAGTATTTCGTAAAAGAACAAAATATATCTTGCAAACAAACAAATTACGTATAGCATTTATGTTATTATACATGATCTGAATAATTGTATGCACATTCTAGTAAATTTTGACTAAACATCATTTCAATAGTATACAATTATAAATGTTAAGAACACTTACGCTTTGAATGGGTTTTAAATTCTTATTAATAATGAGAGAGACCCATCTGGATGTTGTTCAGTGCCAGGTGCCAGCCTCCAGCTGTGAAGAAGACATACTATTTATCTCTAATTTCTAGTTTGATCTCCAATATTTACTTTCCTTTTGTTCTATAAATCAAATATATAGTATCTTATGACTTTATTAATTATATAATTACAGTTGAACATTCTTTCTTACCTCGGATATTTCATGATAATCTAAAAGACTTTCAGGCTGTTGTATGGCACTCTTCTCTGATCTCTTTCTCTCTCTCTCTCTATGGTTATAGCAACAGTATCAGGCTTTAGTACTGTATATATTTCAAAATTTAAAGTCTACTCAGATCACATATAGTACAAACCTATACATGCATAATTTTCAGAACTTAAATGAATTTATTCAATAACAAAGATAGTACACATGGTTTTCTTAATCAAAATATCAATTATACAACCTTAATTTAACGGTCCTATTGACATATAACAGTGTACCCTTTAAATAAAGAAAATGTATGGTGTGGTAAACAAAAATACAGTACTTTGTAGGGTAGACTAATATACTTTACAATTTCCCAATCTTAATAAAAAAGATAATATAGAAATATATGAACTTTATATAAAACTATTAAAATAAAGTGTCATCTTTCTATAAAATAATTAAGTACTTCTATCTTACATAGCTACAGAAAAAAAAACTGAGGTATATATGAGTAATGCATATGCATAAAGACCAAGTAAGGTATATACAGGGTGGTTTCAAGACGAATTTTTGGGTCATTCTAACTTCACATCCCTTGTGCTCATTACAATCGTGCCGCAACACTCATGAAGACCCTGACGGTATTCACTACCGTATGCTCCGACAACTCCCATCTTCCTCATTATCCTTCCTATTAACAACTTACAACCACATATGGACATCAGGAAATTTTCCTTCTCATTGGCGAGAAGCTCTTATCCTCCCCTTCCTGAAACCCAATAAATTGGGTACCCTCCCTCAAGACTATCGCCCCATCGCACTAACTAGCTGCTTATGCAAACTACTAGAGCGAATGGTTAAGTTCCGCTTAATGTGGTATCTTGAATCCCACAATCTTATCTCACCTTCCCAGTTTGGTTTTCGCCGTGCCCGAAGCACAGCTGACCCCCTTGCTCATTTTGAGACATATATTACATCCGCATTTGCACGCCATGAATCCGTACTAGCTATGTTTTTTTACCTAGAAAAAGCATATGATACGACATGGAGGTACCATATTCTCCAACAATTGTCCTCTCTAGGCATACGAGGAAACATGGGTGTCTTCATAAAGTCTTTCCTCTCCCAACGCACTTTCCAGGTCAAAATTACCTCTGCCACATCATCTTTCTTTCCTCAAATTGAAGGCGTCCCACAAGGAAGTGTGCTTAGTACCACCTTATTCCTTCTTGCTGTAAATGACATTGCCTCAGTTCTACCACCAGGAGCCCGGTCATCACTATATGTTGATGATTTAACCATCTATGCCTCTGGCACATCCATACCAAATCTCTACCAATTTCTTCAATCTGCAGTATCATCAGTATCCTCCTGGGCCACAAACCATGGCTTCCGCTTTTCTACCTCCAAATCTTTCTCCATTCTTTTCTCTCGCACACGTGTAGGTCCTCTACCTTCACTCTTCTTATATGACACTCCACTTCAACACCATTCCTCTGGTAAATTCCTAGGCGTCATTTTTGACTCCAAACTATCCTGGCGATACCATATTCTTTACATCGAAGAAAAAGCTCGTCGCCGTCTCCGAATTTTACAAACCCTATCCCATTTATCCTGGGGCTCAGATCGAAAAACTCTCCTTCATCTTCATGTCACCTTAATCCTCTCCACTCTAGATTATGGATGCCATATCTACTCCTCTGCCTCAACTTCTCTCCTTGCTCATCTTGATACAATCCACCACTGTGGTCTTCGCTTAGCCCTAGGTGCCTTTCGCTCCTCTCCAGTTGAGAGCCTGTACACTGAATCAGGCATACCATCTCTCTCTCGACGCCGTGCCCTTCTCTCTCTCCGATGTTATGCTCGATTACACCAACTTCCCCTCACTAAACTAACTATCCCACGATCCCTACTTACTACCTTTGCTTCTTCACGTTTACCTACTCCTTTCTCCACTCGCATGGATAACCTCCTCTCCCATTCCCCTTTTCCCCATCTCCGACCCCTCCCGTTCTCTGTCCATTCAGTCCCTCCATGGCTTATACCTTGCCCCCATATTTGCTCCTCTGTCTACCCTGACCCACCAAAATCAAATATTCCTCCTACTGTCCTTCTCACCCATTTCCTTGACCATGCCTCCACTCATTCCTCCAGTATTCCCGTCTACACTGACAGCTCCAAAACCACCTCCGGTGCTGGTTTTGCAGTAATCTTCCCAACTCGTACTTTCAAATACCCCCTCCCTCCTGAATCCAGTGTCCTTACTACAGAACTGTATGCACTCCTTTTTGCCTTAAAACACATGTACTCACTACCCTCTTCCTCTTATACAATTTTTACTGACTCCCGTAACTCATTAACCCTCATAAAGTCAATACACACGACCAACCCCCTTGTTTGTAAGATCCAGAACTGGTTGTTCTACCTGTCCACACGTCATAAAACAATCAAATTTTGCTGGGTACCCAGCCATGTTGGAATCCCCGGCAATGAACAGGCAGATACTCTAGCACGCTATGCTGCTATGTCCACATCAAACCAACCACGTTTCTCACATATCCCAGCCACGGATTATTAACCACACTTTAAGACCTTGCATAATCGATGGCAATCTTTTTGGTCAAGTCTCCACACTAATAAATTACATACTGTAAAACTGTCAATCTCCTCCTGGTCAGCTCCATTCCATCGGAAAAGACGTTGGGAGACGGCCCTCGCCCGCTTACGCATTGGCCACACCCGTCTAACACACTCCTATCTAATGTCACAATCCGATCCACCCCTATGTCCCTTATGTAATGTTCCTCTTTCAGTCCCACATATTCTATTGTCGTGCCCACGTTTTGAAGCAGCCCGTACCTCTACTTTCTCCCACCTATCCTCCCTACATAGACATCCCAACTTATCAGACATCCTTACAGAATCTCACTTTCTGCTTTGACAACCTGTTTTCCTTCCTCAAACGGATATGTATCCTTCACTTGATCTAATCCTTTACATTACCTCATCCGACCCTAACCCATTCACTCACCAATCCCTTAACCCAGCTTTAACAACTAATCACTAACCCAAACACCCTTCACTAACATTAACTATAGTGCTACATGACCTTAGATGTCTAGCACATTTATTTTGCCTTTAACCATTATCCATTAACCATTAACCATAGAAATAAATGAAATGATATTCGTGATAAAGAAAATAATAACGAATGCGTGAAACAATATAAATCTCTAGTAACGAGAAAAAACTAATCAACTACTTGATTAATGAACGATATTCATGTGTGTTGACCACATACCATGGTCGCAAGGTAATGCGATCTAAGGTCAGAATAATAGTGTGAGAACGTGCTACATGCTGTCACTTAGCACTTTTACCCAACAAAACCAACGGCTTAACACATTTATGGGAAAAGCAAGGAAAAGGCCCAAAACGTGTACTCGCGTGGTTTGTTAATCATGGAGGCGATGGGTCGAGCGAATTTCGGAGACTGTGTGTCCGTGTTGCGAGCCTAAGGGACGCAACGACCACCCTGCCAGCAGAGTGTAAAAGGTTCATGGTGAACAGCAGTAATAGTTAACGTACGTACAACTCACAACACATGTAAAGGAACACACGAGACGAGTCTTGGGTAAGCGCTGAGTGTGGGGTCCTGCCCTCCAGCTCTGAGGAGCCGAAGGTTGGGTGGCAAACTTGACACGACGAACCCTGGGCACAAACTCTACAACTCGGTGGGAACGCCAGCTGCAGGAAGCGTGGGGAAAGCGAGGCGAGGTCACTTGTGACAGCTGATTAATGACATGCCATAGTGTGTGTATGTGTATGTGTGAGTGTGAGTGTGAGTGTGAGTGTGAGTGTGAGTGTGAGTGTGTGTGTGTGTGTGTGTGTGTGTGTGTGTGTGTGTGTGTGTGTTTAAATCTATGTATAATCATATATATAATCATATATAAATATATATATATATATATATATATATATATATATATATATATATGTAGATATAGATGTATAAATATACATATGTAGATATAGATGTATAAATATATGTAGATATAGATGTATAAATATATATATGTAGATATAGATGTGTGTGTATATATATATATATATGTATGTATATGTATATACACATATATATATATTTATATATATATACATAATATATACATGTAAATATATATGTATATATGTATATATATATATATATATATATATAAATATATATATATATATATATATATATATATACACACACACACACATATATACACATATATTAAATATACAATATATATACTATATACATATACAGTATAAATTCTGCACATTATATAATATATATATTTAACCCAATCGGGTTTTGGTTTATCGTTTTCCTTGACTTTTGGAAAGGGTCTTTTGTATTATTTCATTGTCTCAAACGTTACCAAGATTTTAATAACATTTTCTCACAACATCAATAATAATAAAAACAGTATTGATATAAATTGTATTAAAAAGAAAAACACGTTTTTCTGTCAATTCAAGGAATGGGGAATCAGGATCAGTCACTAGGGCCTAGGTGTGTATATATATATATATATATATATATGTATATATGTATATATATATATATATATATATATATATATATATATATATGCGTATATACATACATATCTGTATCTATAGCTATATGCGTATTTATATACATACATACTTATGTGTGTGTGTGTGTGTGTGTGTGTGTGTGTGTGTGTGTGTGTGTGTGTGTGTGTGTGTGTGTAGATATATTATATATTGACATTATATATATATATATATATATATATATATATTATATACATTATATATATATTATATATATTATATATATTAAATATATATTATATATATTATATATATCATATATATTATATGTATATATTAAATGTATATCATATATAAATTAATATATATATATATATATATATATATATATATATATATATACATGATGCATTGTATACTGGTTATATTTACGCACTGTATATATATATATATATATATATATATATATATATATATATATATATATATATATACATATATATACATACACAATATCATTATTGTAATTATAATCATTTTTTGGGGGGAGGGTTACTTATACTAATAATAGATATGATAAAAGTAATAACAATGATAATAATAATAATAACAAAATAGACATTTTCATTTTTATTATTATTATCATTATTATAGTAAATGTTGCTGCCATATATATTTATTCAGTAATTATACTAATATGATAAATAATAATAGTAATAAAAACAATAAGGATGATAACCAAAATAAAGCTTTCAAATTAAATTTAAAATCATTATTATCACTATTATTGTAATCATTACTTATATTTTTTTTGGCAATAATGATAATGATAGTGATAATAATAATGATAATATTATTACTGCAGTTCTTATTATTATCAAAATTATTGTTATAATTATGAATTTATCAAAATTCTCATTATTATCATGTTTATCATCACTATTGTCATGATTGATACAATTAAGATTAATATTATCAATATCACTATAATTGCCAAAATCATCTTTGAAATCGAAAAAAATACGTCATTTTGGAGTAAACTCTCAAAAGGCTATATTTTTCTTGATTTTACCGCTTTTTGAACTTTTGGGATTTTTTTTAATTTTCCCTTTTTCTTATATGTATATGTGAATTATTGTTATCATTACTATTATCATAACTATCATTATATTCATTATTATCATCATTATTATAATTATCATCATAATCATTGTATTATTGTAGTAATTGCTGCCATATATTGTTTCGGTAATTATACTAATAGTAGAAATAATAATAATAATAATAAATAATTAAAACAATAATAATGATAATATAATTCAAATTTTCATTATATTTTTATTATTGTGATTATTACCGCCCACATATATTTTTTGGTAATATGAAAATAATAAAGACAATGATAATAATAACAAAAATAAATTTAGATTTTTTATTATTAATATCATTATTACTGTAATTATTTGTTATATTTTTTGCAATTATACTAATAATAAAAAACAATTATCGTTTTTATTGTAGTTATTAGTTATATTTTTTGTAATAATGCTAATAATTAGAATTATAATAGTGATAATAATACTGATATTGTTATTATTATGATTACTGTTATCTTGCCCAGACAGTTGAGGAGAGAAATGGAGCAATACCTCCCTGGTACCTTTGTTTTTTCCAACTGTGGGGTAGAGTGGAGGAAGTTTGCTATGTAAATATGTATATTTGTATTTATGTTCATATATATTATATATCAATATGTTTATATAAGTATATATGTATATATGTATATATGTATATATGCATATGTATGTGTATGTGTTTATGTATATACATATCTGTATATGTATATATATTTGTATATATATGTATATATATATTTTTTTTATGTACACATTGGTATATATTGTATATCTATGTGTACGTATTTATATTATATATAAACACACACACACACTCACACACACATATATATATATATATATATATATATATATATATATATTTTTTTTATATATATATATATATATATATATATATGTATACATATATGTACGTATATAGATGTAGGCATATATGTATATAAATACGTATGTCTGTCTATGTATATGTAAGTAATGTACATAACTATATATATATATATATGTATGTGTGTGTATATATGTGTACACACACATATACATTCTATGGATATACATTATACATATATGTATATATACACATTAATATATATACATACATACACAATCACACACAAACTTATATATTTGCCTCCATATATATACATCTATATATACACATCTATATATATGAATGTATATATATTCATATATAAATGAATATATACATTCAATGTATATACATTATATATAAATATGTATATTATATACATATATATATATATTGCATCTATATACATATACATATATGTATATGTATATATGCATATTTGTATATATACATATATATGTATATATAAACTGTATATATATTATACATTATGTATATACATTTATACACAAACACACACACATATATATATATGTGTGTGTATTTATATAGAAATATACATACCTGTATTATATATACATTGTGTGTGTGTGTATTATATATACGTTGTATATATATGAATATATATATATAATAGACTTATATATACATACATATATATATACACATATATTGTATATGTATACATACATGTATATACATATATTGTATATATACTTATATATGTGTTCATGTATACATATATATACACATATATACATATGTATATATATATATATATATATCCTTATAGACACATATATACATATATATCCTTATAAACACATATATACATATATGTGTATGAATATATATTCATATATACACATATATTTATATATACACATATGTTTATATTTATACATCCATATATATGTACATTTATATGTATATGCATATACATATATATAAATATATAAAGATATTTTCATATATATATGATATATATGTGTATGCATATACTTGTATCTATATATGTATTTATTGTATCTATGAATATACATATATAAATACACATATATGTATATATTGTACCTATATGTATGTATTTTCCTATATATATGCATTTATGTAAATATACACAGTATAAACACATATATATTGCATGCATATACATATATATACCTATGTTATATATATATATATATATATATATATATATATATATATATATATATACATATATATATTGTATATATATACTCATATATGTATATATATACATATTGTATATACATATATATGTATTATATACATTGTATATATGTATATATATATACTTATATATACATATATTGTATATATATGTATATGTATTCACACATATATATATGCATATTTACACATATACATATATACATATATATGCATCCATTTCTATACATATATATGCATGCATTTCTATATATATATATATATATATATATATATATATATATATATATATGCATGCATTTATATACACACACTATATATATATATATATATATATATATATATATATATATATATATATATATATATATATATATATATATATGCATGCATTTTTACATATACATATATGTATGTGTTTTTATTCATATATATCATTCATTCATCATTGGAGAGCTAACGCCGGCGGGGGCGATAAGCCTCATCATGTTCTAATGGCAAGCACGTACTGACTGAACAGGATCCCTTAGCAGGCCCCCAAAATCCTGGGTCTTGGTGTTGGTCCAGATCTCAAGCCGCCACTAGGCTTTCCAGAGATTCAGATAGAATAGCAACATCATCAGCAAACGATGCGGGTCAGAGCGCTGATACCAGGAGCCAGAAATTCTCAATATCTGGGACCTGGCAAAGTCCTGGAAAAGGAGGCTATTCTCACTGCCAACATCCGCTCCTGAGCCATGAGGACTGACAGACATGTTATAGCCAGCTTGGTCGCAGCCAGTCACCCAGAATATCTCATCTAGGACAACTGTCTGTCACAGATGTAAGTTTGGCGTAAAACATCTCTTTCACATCAGGAGCGTACACAGCAATAAGAGACATGAAACCAAATGTAAGCTTCAGTCTCAGCACCATTATACACTCATCAATTGGAGTGACCTCTACTACCAAGGGTTGAAGTCTGCTGGGTATGGCAATGGCTACTCCCTGGAGATGGTGGTTGTTGCTGCGGCCTGACCAGTAATAAGTTATTACAGTTGTTATAATTGTCATTATTATTATTAATATTTTTATTATGAGGATAAATGCAAAAAAATATTTAAACTGTAATAATTAAAATCATATTGATAATATTGATAATGTTGATAAAAAAAATGAAAGTTTGATTTTTGTTATTATTACTATTATGATTTTTATATTTTTAATTATTTTTATCAATTGTATTATTAGCAAAAAATATATATATGGCTGCAATAATTACAATCATAATGAAAATAAGGATAATTGTAATAAATATGAAAGTACGATTTTTGTTATCATTTTCATTATTATTGCTTTTATTGTTTTTATTATTTCTATTATGAGTATAATTAATAAAAACAATACATATGGCGCCAATAATTACGATAATAATGATAATAATAATTCTAATATGTGCAATAATGATGATAATGATGATGATGATGATGATTGTTATTGCTATTATTATTATTATAATTGTTATTATTATTTTTAATATTTGTATTATTAGTGTAATTGTAAAAAAAATATTACAACTGTAATGATTGCAAAAATATTAATAATATTTTTAATAATGACTTTAATAATTATTATAATGTCTTTATTTTTGTTATTATTGTTGTTATAATTGTTATTATTATTAATAATATTTTTATTATGAGGATAAATGCAAAATAAATATTAAGACTGTAATAATTAAAATAATATTGATATTATTGATAATATTGATATAATAAAAAAAAACATTGAAAGTTCGGTTTTTCTTCTTATTATTATACTCGTTTTCATATTTTTAATTATTTCTATTAATTGTATTATTAGCAAAAACATATATATAGGCCGCAATAACTTATTATTATTATTATTATTATTATTATTATTATTATTATTATTATTATTATTATCATTATCATTATTATTATTGCAAAAAAAAAAAAATATATATATAACTGTAATTTAAAAAAGACAAAAAAAACAATAGTAGTGAAAATAACACTAATAATAATTATTATAATATAGTATTATTGTTTTTATTATTATTATAGTTGTCATTATTATTTTTAGTATTTTAATTTTTAGGGTAATTGTAAAAAATAATATTACAACTGTAATTATTGCAAAAATACCGATAATATTATAAATAATGATTTTAAGAATTATTATAATGTCGTTATTTTTGTTATTATTATTTTTATAATTGTCATTATTATTATTAATGTTTTATTATGACGATGAATGCATTTTTTTTAAAACTGTAATAATTAAAAAGAGATTGATAATATTGATAATAATAATAAAAAAATGAAAGTTTGATTATTGTTATTATTATTATTATTGTCTTTATTTTTTTATTAGTTCTGTTAATTGTATTATTAGCAAACAAATATATATGGCCGCAATAATCACAATAATAATGAAAATAAGGATAATTATAATAAATAAGAAAATACGATTTTTGTTTTTATTTTTATTATTATTGCTTTTATTGTTTTTATTATTTATAGTCATGAAAACCCTGATAATGACCAAAATCGAAAAAAAAACGTCATTTTGGAGTAAACTCTGAAAAGGGTTTACGCTTTCGCTAGAATTCGCCGCTTTCTCGACTTTTGGGATTTTTTTTATTTTTCCTTTTTATTATAAGTGAACACTTATTGTTATTATCATCATTATCATCATCATTATCATTATCATCATCATTTTCATTATTATCATCATTATCATCATAATTTTTGCATATATATTGTTTTATTAATTATGCTATCAATAGAAATTAATATAATAATAAAAACAATAATACTAATTATAACGGCAAAAATCGTCCTTTTATATTTATTATAATTATCATTATTATCATTGTTATTGTAATTATTGCGGCCATATATATATTTTTGGTAATTATAACAATAATTGAAATAATAAAAAAATAAAAAAGCAATAAAAATAATAATAATAACAAAAATCAAACTTTTGATTTGTATTGTTTTTAATGTCATTATTGCCATGATTAATACAGTTGTGCTATTAATTACCATAAATACCCTAATAATTACCAAAATCATCATTGAAATCCAAAAAGACGTCATTTTGGAGTAAGCTCTCTAAAGGCTAGATTTCGCTAGATTGGTGGTGATTTTTTTCTCTTTCCCTTTTATTATAAATGGACACTCTCAATGTTATTATCATCAT
Organism: Penaeus chinensis; assembly: GCF_019202785.1. Lineage (NCBI taxonomy): Eukaryota > Metazoa > Arthropoda > Malacostraca > Decapoda > Penaeidae > Penaeus > Penaeus chinensis. The sequence continues at coordinate 19,826,962 of NC_061845.1, forward strand.
CATTTCTATCATTACCATCATCATTATCATCATTATCATCGTCATTATCATCATTATTGCAATTGTTAGCCTCATTATCATCATTATCATCGTCATTATCATCATTATTGCAATTGTTAGCCTCATTATCATCATTATTATCATTATCATTGTAATTACTGCCACCATATATATTCTTTTTAGTAATTAGGCTATTATTAGAAATAACAATAAAAACTATAATAATAATAATAACGGCTAAAATCTAACTTTCATATTTATTATAATTATCATTATTATCATTATTATTGTAATTATTGCGGCAATATATATTTTTTGGGTAATTATAACAATAATATAAATAATTACAAATATAAAAGCAATAAAAGTAATAATAATAACAAAAATGGCACTTTTGATTTTTATTATTATTATCCTTATTTTCAAGATTATTATAATTATTACTGTTATGATATTATTTTTGGCAATTATAACAATAATAACAATGATGATAACCTTAATAACGATGATAATAACAATAATAATGATATTATAATAATTATTATTTTACCTATTATTGTAATTCTTACAGTTGTAATGTTTTTTTGGCAATCATAACAATAATAAAAATAATAGTAATGGTTATAATAATAAGAATAATATAATATAATAATGATAAACATAACAGTAAAAAAAAAATATATATATATAAATACAGTAACAGTAATAGTATAAGTATTATTATTAGTAGTAGTAGTAGTAGAAGTAATAATAATAATAATAATAATAATAAAAATAATAATAATAATAATAATAATAATAATAATAATAATAATAATAATAATAAAAATAATAATAATAATAAAAATAATAATAATAATAATAATAATAATAATAATAATAATAATAACAGTTACGGAAATAATAATAATAATAATAAAAATAATAGTATTATTGAAATAAATCTCATTATTAATAAAATTATGATTATAATTATAATTTTATCAAAATTCATATTATTCTCATTTTTAACTTCATTATTATCATGATTAATACAGTTGTGCTAATAATTAACATAAATACCTTAATAATTACCAAAATCATCATTGAAATCGAAAAACACGTCATTTTGGAGTAAGCTCCCAAAAGGCTAGATTTCGCTAGAATTCGCCGCTTTTTCGACTTTTGGGATTTTTTCTTTTTCCTTATTTTATTATGAATGTACACTCTTATTGTTATTATCATCATTATCATCATCATTATCATCATTTCTATCATTACCATCATTACCATCATTATCATCATTATCATCGTCATTAGCATCATTATTGCAATTATTAGCCTCATTATCATCATTACTATCATTATTATTGTAATTACTGCCGCCATAAATAATAATTATGCTATTATTAGAAATAATTATAATAATAAAAACAATAATAACGGCAACTTTTATATTTATTATGATTATCATTATTATCATTATTATTGTAATTATTGCGGCAATATATATATTTTTGGTAATTATAACAATAATAGAAACAAAAAATATAAAAGCAATAAAAATAATAATAATAACAAAAATCACACTTTTGATTTTTATTATTATTATCATTATTTTCAAGACTATTATAATTATTACTGTTATGATATTTTTTTTGGCAATTTTAACAATAATACTTATAATAACAATGATAACATTAATAACGATGATAACAACAAGGATAATGATATTATAATATTTATTATTATCATTATTTTACCTATTATTGTAATTCTTACAGTTGTAATATTTTTTTGGCAATTATAACAATAATAAAAATGATATTAATAGTTATAGTAATACAAAAGTTAAAAATTATAATAATAAAGTTAATAAAAAATATATAAATACAGTACAAGTAATAGTATTAGTATTGGTATTAATTGTAGTAGTTATATTATTACTAGTAGTAGTGATAATAATAATAATAATAATAATAATAATTATTATTATTATTATTATAATAATAACAGTTACAGAAATAATAATAATATTATTGAAAATAATAGTATTATTGCAATAAATCTCATTATTATCAAAATTATGATTATAATTATAATTTTATCAAAATTCATATTATTCTCATTCTTAATAACAATATTATGATTACTATTATGATTATTATTACCATTATAATTGTTATTAGTGTTATTATTACAGTTATAATATTTTTATTGTAATAATAATAATAATAATAATAATAATAATATTATTATTATTATTATTATTATTATTATTAAAAATAATAGTATTATTGCAATAAAACTCATTATTATCAAAATTATGATTATAATTATAATTTCATCAAAACTCATATTATTCTCATTCTTAATAACAATATTAATAATGATTATTATTACCATTATAGTTATTATTAGTGTTATTATTACAGTTATAATATTTTTATTGTAATGATAATGATAATAATAATAATAATAATAATAATAATAATAATAATAATAATAATAATAATAATAATAATAATGATAATAATGATAATATTAATAATCATAATAATACAAGTATTCCTGTTATTATCAGAATTCTTGATGAAATCACACTTTTATCACAGTTCTCATTACTCTCAATTTTATCATCATTATTGTCATGATTAATACAATTCTGACAAAAGTTATCATTATTACAATAATAATCATCATTGAAATCGAAAAAAGGGCATTTTTGCGTACACTCTGAAAAGGCTATATTTCGCTAGATTTTGCTGCTTTTTTACTTTTGGGATTTTGTTTTCCTTTTTTATTATAAATGGAGACTATTATTGTCATTATCATCAGTATTATCATCATTATCATCATTATCATCAATATTATCATCATTATTGCAATTATTGCAATAATTATCATCATTATCATCATTATTATCATCATTATCATCATTATTATCATTATTATTGTAATTACAGGCGCCATATATATTTTTTAGTAGAAATAATAATAACAACAGAAATAATAATAATAATAATAATAATAATAATAATAATAATAATAATAATAATAATAATAATAATAATAATAACAAAAATAATGACAATAATAACGATTTTATAATACGTATTAATATGATTATTTCAATTATTATCGTTATTATTGTAATTATTTCTGTTATAATATTTATTTTTGCAATTATACTTATAATGAAAATAATAATAATAATAATTATAACAGTAATAATACTAATAACAATATTATGATTACTACTAAAATTATTATTACTATTATAATTGTTATTAGTGTTATTATTACAATTATGATATTTTTAGTGTAATGATAATAATAATGATAATAATAATAATGATAATAAAAATAATAGTATTCCTGTTATTATCAGAATTCTTGATGAAATCACACTTTTATCACAGTTCTCATTATTTTCAATTTTATCATCATTATTGTCATGATTAATGCAATACTGATAAAAGTTATCATTATTACACTAATAATTGCCAAAATCATAATTAAAATCGGGAATTTTTGCGTACACTCTGAAAAGGCTAGATTTCGCTACTTTTTTTACTTATGGGACTTTTTTCGTTTTCCTTTTATTATTATAAACGGAGAGTATTATTATTATTAACATCATTATTCTCATCATTCTCATCATTCTCATCATTCTCATCATTATCATCATTATCATTATTATTGCAATTATTGCAATAATTATCATTATCATCATTATTATCATTACTATTATAATTACTGGCGCCATATACATATTTTTTGATAATTATACTATAAGTAGAATTAATAATAACAATAGAAAGAATAATAATAATAATAAAAATAATAATAACAAAAATAATGACAATATTAACGATTTTATTAGACGTATTAATATCATTATTTCAATTATTATCGATATTATTATAATTATTTCAGTTATAATATTTATTTTTTCAATTATGTTAATAATAAAAATAATAAAAATGATAATAATAACAGTAATAGTAACAATAACAATATTATGATTACTATTATAATTATTATTACCATTATAATTGTTATTAGTGTTATTATTACGGTTATAATATTTTGATTGTAATAATAATAATGATAATAATAATAATAATAATAATAATAATAATAATAATAATAATAATAATAATAATAATAATAATAATAATAATAATAATAATAATAATATCAGAACTCTTGATAAAATCACACTTTTATCACAGTTCTCATTATTCTCAATTTTATCATCGTTATTGTCATGATTAAGACAATTCTGATAAAAGTTATCATTATTACACTAATAATTGCCAAAATCATCATTGATATATAAAAAAACGGCATTTTAGCATACACTCTGAAAAAAGCTAGATTTCGCTAGTTTTTCCTGCTTTTTCTACTTTTGGGATTTTTTTTGTTTTTCTTTTTTTATTATAATTGGAGACTATTATTGTTATTATCATCGTTATTATCATCATTCTCATCATTATCATCATTATCAACATTATCATCATCATTATTATCATCCTTATTGCAATTATTGCAATAATTATCATCCTTATCATCATTATTATCATTATTATTGTAATTACTGGCGCTATATATATATTTTTTGGTAATTATGTTATTAGTAGAAATAATTATAACAATATAAACAATAATAATAATGTGGCATATCAAAATCCTATTATGACCAAGGGTGCCTTACGCAAATAAAGTAGATTATTTAAACCCCTGGTATAAGCCCCATGAGGTGGTAGCGTGGCTAGAGGAGCTTATTTGGCGTGAGTCTGTTCCAGTTACAATGAAATAATAAAAACTATAGTTAAAACCATCTTTAAGAATTACGTTAAAAATGGATTAAGAACATAGAAAGCAAAGGTAAAAGTAAAATTAACACTCACTTTAAAAATCAATATTAAACTCAAGAAAAGAAGTGCTGTACAAAATTAAAGTAAAACTAAACCATAAAACCTAAACAAAGAAAAGCACTCGTAACTATTACCGATTATTATAATTTAAAAGCATGATCACATCCAGCTCCTATAAGCAAGTCAAATATACCTCAGACTTAACTTTATCTTTTGTAGCTTCCGGGGGCGTCGAGCCGGTTTCACACAGAAAGAAAATAAGGAAAAAAAAACACCAGGTCTCTGCTGCGGTCTCTGCCGAACTGTTTATTTTTCGCGGCCATTGGGGGTGAGGGGGTGACGGTGACGTCACTTAATACAACTTTATAAATAGGAGAAAACATAAGAACCTGCCCGTTTTGATAAATGATTGGTAATTTAGTTAAAATGAGAAACATGTAAAACAATTGCAATAGTGAACATGAGTAGAATAATAGATCAAAATAATGTTTGTAAAAATGGTCACCCTAATCACTTAAACATTTATATGATTTATATGGTATGGATTAAAAACAAAGGAGCTAACAGATAATTAAAGCTAGGGCTGCCGGCAAAGAACTGCATTAAAAAAAAAAAAAGGTAAAAAGAAAGCTAATTAAAATGAGACGAAAACCAAAGAAAATGTACAAAACATGGGCAAACTAAAACAAAACAAAAACACGAAAACCAAGGATAAAAAACACTAAAAATACGAGTAAAAGGGGGTGGAATCCGGCAGGTGGAAGAATGCCGTGATGGGAAAGTGCAGTTTGCCCGACCAGGGAAGCGCGCAGGGGGAAGATGCTCGCCGTCGCGAGAGATAACGTCGCGCGTGGCGGCTAGCCACACTACAGATTTCCTCCCCTGCTCTGGGTCGAAGCGAACAGCGGAGTCCTGGAAGATAAAAGTAGCCTGAGTCTTGACAAACATATAGGAGTGGACACGGAATAAAATGTGATCAGTGTTTTATACAATAAAGTCAGTAAAAGCCGAGAATAAAATGAGAGAAATAGTAAAGTAAAACACAATTATAAACAAACTTAAAAGTATAAAAGTGAAAGCTACAAATACATAAAAAGAAACAAAAGCAGAACACCCCCTCTGCTCCAGCGTGGCACTAGGCCAAGAGCTCACCAGCAGCAGAGTCCCTAACACAACTAACAGCATTCCTCAAATCTGCGTGGCACTAGGCCAGGAACTCACAGATGCTGAGGTCCCTATTGTTGGTTCTATTCTCCAGTCCCTGGCATCAACAACTTAGAATAGACGCCAGTGTACCAATCGAGTAGCTAACAGCATTCCTCAAATCTGCGTGGCACTCGGCCAGGAACGCACAGATGCTGAGGTCCCTATTGTTGGTTCTATTCTCCAGTCCCTGGCATCAACAACTTAGAATAGACGCCAGTGTACCAATCGAGTAGCTAACAGCACTCCTCAAATCTGCGTGGCACTAGGCCAAGGGCGCACAGATGTTGAGGTCCCTAGCATGTTTCGTCAACTTCCTCCTTGAGGTCAGCTGTGAAGAGTGGATGTCGAGCAAAGGTAGTCAAAAGGGCTATCACAGGATCTTCATTTACGACATCATCAGTTTCGGGCCTGCCATCTTCATCATCAGCATACGACAGCTCTTCTGGTGGGTGGTATGGGCGTAGGTGATTAAGGTGTGCTCGGAGAACTTTTCCAGAGTCTAAGTTTTGGACTTCAAATGATACAGGACCGAATCGTTTAGAGACTCTGGCAGGGCCCTGCCACTTTGGCCCAAGAGGACGAGGTACCATTTCCTTATACCACACCAGTTGACCGACATCTGGAGTGAAAGTTCCTCGAGCTCGCCGATTGTAGGACCTCTCGTAGACCCCTCTGGCATCCCTGGAAGCTGTCACAGCTGCACGTCGAGCCGTTTTCAGGCGCTGCTGTAGGTTGTCGTTGTCAGCAAATTTGGCATCGTTTGTTAGTCCCACCGGAAAGTAAGCGTGCCTTCCTGTTAGAAGATAGAGGGGCTGCTCTCCTGTTGAGCGATGGATTGCAGAGTTCAGAGCAAGACGTAATTCTGGGATGTGTTTGTGCCAGTCTCCAGGGCGGTCTCCTACGACAGCAGTCAGGGCAGCTTTCACCACCCGATTCATGCGCTCTACCATTCCATTAGCTTGAGGGTGATAACGGATGGTAAAGTGATGTGAGGCACGAATCATTTCAACCATCTCGGCAAACAACTGGGAGATAAACTGCCGGCCATTGTCTGTTTGAATGACCCGAGGTGGACCAAAGTAAGTCACCCAATTCTCTAAAAAGGCACGGTGTATGCGTGATGCAGTGGTATCTTTAAGAGGGACTATCTGGATAAACCTGGAGTGCTGGTCGAGGATTGTTAGAGCCCATCTCATTGGTGCTTGAGCAAGATCCAGGATGTCCATGGATACCCGCTCCAAAGGGTAAAGTGCGAGAGGAGCTTGAGCAATTGGAACGCGCTGTTGAATACCATGGGATTGCTGACAATTCAAACACTGCTCCACAAAACAGCGAGTGTCACGCAGCATGTTGGGCCAGAAAAACATGTTGCGAAGGTTGTCATAAGTCTTATGAATCCCAGGATGCATCGCTAGTGGAGGAGTGTGAGCTGCTTGCATGGCTGAAGTACGCAACTTCTCTGGAATGCACAGCTGATACAGGATCTTGTCAGGCAGGTGTTTCAGATGGTAAAGTACCCCATCCTGAACCTCAAACTCCAACAATGATAGTGGTGGCTTCTTCTTGGGCACGGCTCCCTCCGTCAGAAATGACAAGATTTCCTGGAACTTGGGGTCCTGGCGCTGCTCAGCAGCAAGTTCCTGAGGGGAAAGCTCATTGATGTTGATTGGAGCAACTTGTCGTGACAACAAGTCGGGCACATGGTTTGTTGGGCCCTCTTTGTAGCGGATATCAAAGTCATAAAAAGAAAGGTCATGTGCATAGCGGGTCATTCTTGGCGATTTGGTCCGATGTTTAAAGATGTGAGTTAGAGGGCGATGATCAGTCAGTACAAGGAATTAACGACCATAGAGATATGGGTCGGACACACGCACACCTTCAACAACCGCCAATGCTTCGCCATCTATGGCTGGATACCGGGTCTCAGGATCTCGCAACTTCCTGCTGTAGTATGCGATGGCCTGAGGTGCTCCTTGGTCATCCCTCTGGATGAGGGCAGCACCAAGTGCAATGCTGCTGGCATCTGTGTGAACTTCAAACTGCCGAGTGAAGTCTGGTTGCTTGAGTACAGGTGCTGACATTAGCCGTGACTTTAGCTCTTCAAAGGCTTGCTGCTGTTCTACATCCCATTTCCATTGCTGACCCTTTTTAAGGAGTAAATGAAGGGGCGCGGCAGTGGTGGCATATCCCTCAATATGCCGACGGAAAAAACCTGTAGCTCCAAGGAACCTACGGATTTCTTTAACTGTGCGGGGTGCTGGGCCGTCTGCGATGGCTGCTACCTTGCTGTGATCTGGGGCCACACCATCAGGTGATATTGTGAAGCCCAGGAAGTTTATTGTTGTTGTTGCAAAGCTGCACTCCTCTGCATTTAGCTTGAGTCCTGCGGCAGTTAGAAGTTTCAAGGTTTCCTCCAAGTCCAGTAAGTGCTGAGCAAAGCCCTTGGAGTAAACCACAATATCATCCAGATAGGCTAGCGTGTGACGTCCAAGGACCGGTGATAGGACCAAATTCATGGTTCTCTGGAACGTTGTTGGTGCCGTGCTGAGCCCGAAGGGTAGTCGGCAAAACTGGAAGAGCCGATACCCATCAGAAAAGGCGGTCTTTGGTCGGTCTTCTTCCTGTACCTCAATGCTCCAATAAGCAGCCCTGGCATCAAGTGTGGTGAAGGTGTCTGTGGGGCCCAGTTCATCTATCAGTTCATCAATTCTGGGCAAGGGGTAAGTATCTGCAGTGGTGACCGAATTGACCTTCCTGTAGTCAACACAAAACCGTAGGGTACCCCCCTTTTTCCGTACAAGGACAACTGGGCTGAGCCACGGCGAAGAGGATGGCTCAATGACACCTGCACTGAGCATAGTGTCACACTCCTTTCGTATCAGCCCATGGGTTGCTTGTGGAAGCCTCCATTGCCGGGTACAAACTGGCACTGCATCCCCTGTCTCGATCCTATGTTGAATACCTGGTACATGGCCAACTGCAGTTTCCCCCCCATCGAACAGGACCTGGTAGCGACACAAGAGGTCCTGTAGCTCCTGTCGTTGGGTCTGGTCAAGGTGCTCCAAATTGTATGTCTGCTCACCATCTTCCATGTGATCTTGATTGTTTCCGGCGAGTGCAATCGCTGCAAGGGCTTGAGAAGGTGGCAACTCCCCAGGGACAAAGTCCAAGCCCTCTGCATACCCAAAGTCAGTCAAGCCATGCATATAGTCAAAGTCGTCGTGCTCCCAACAGAAGTCCCCATCTGCAGCATCAGGCTCCGAGAAGGCGGGCTTTGTGGGAGAAGGATCAGGCACAGTAGTAGCTGGGATTGAAGTAAAAACCTCTTCTATTGTAGTTACCGTGCCCAATCGTGTACCTTGGGTCAACCTCACCACCCTTGTTGTGTCGTTCACCATCCACACAGGACAGTGGCGCTCTGAAACAGTGGTGATCATATATGGCGAGATGCACGCAGCTGAAGATTCTGGCGAGATGATGACTTCTCCATCATTGGGCCCCGACCGGCTGATCACACTTTCTACAAAGCACCCAGTATGTGGTGGGAGCTCTGTCGTGTTAAGGAGATGTACAGAGGGTTGAGTGGCTATGGGAGTCATTGGAGGATTGAGGTTGTCTGCCATGCCCACTTTACCAGAATCATTGACGCTGACTACATTGATCCGTAGCGTTGGGTTGTCAGTATATGTTATGGGAAATGTATGACCTTCGATACTGAGAGAGGCCTCACTCTCTGTAGCACCAGATGAGAGACAGAAGCTTGTCCTTCGGAGCAGATCCATTCCCAGGAGGATATCTCCAGGAAACTTTGCGTCGCACACAGCAACTCGATGAATAACTTTGGTTGAGCAAAAGTTAAAGGAAAGGGTAACTTCACATAACGTATCCAGTGCCTCACCGGCAACCCTTTCAAGGTTCTAGATGGGCTATTCCGGTGTAAGGAACCCTTTTTATTCAGGAGAGTAAGCATCCGAGACTTAATAATGGTCGCCTCTGAACCAGTGTCAATGAAACCAATTAGAGTGGCACCATCAACATTGAGTGGCACGAGTGGTCGTCCTGTACAACCTAGGGCTTCCACTGCTGCGACTGCTTCCTGGGGGAGGATAGGGCCCTTGGTACATGCCCCCTGTTTCATCTCTGCCAGGAATTCGGAGGGCATCATTACCCTGGCTCTGACGAAAGGGGCACTCCTTAGCAAAGTGTCCTGAGTTCCGACACTCATAGCAGCGTCTGCTGGTAGGTGGGGAACTAGCTTCCCTTCTTCCTTTTGCACGGCATTCAGAGGTGTTGTGGGTTGGCAGCTGATGATAAACACACCACTTGTGATGGTCTGGGACATGGAGTGTAGGTTGATGTGACGGAAGTGGGCCCGACACAGTCATGGCATAAACATCACGGGTGCGTGGAGGTTGGTTTGGGTGTTGTGTGAACCGGTCAGGTCCAGTAGACTGGTAGCTGCTGTGGTGAATTCCATGCCGAGAATTCCAGATACGCTGGGCCGCCTCAGCAATCTGGGATGGGCTCCCATCTTCCTTCAGAGCCAAAAAGTCACGTAGCCATGTAGGAAGTCCACTCAAAAAGACCCTCTTCACCAACTGAGAAGGGTCGCCGACAGCCTCAGGGTGATCCCTGTACCCCTGATACACATTCCCTTCGAGTTGGAGGAAAAAGTCCATGGGTGCCTGGGTCGTGGACATGCGGATATCATACAGTACTTTGTAGAAGTCGGCAGAAGTGTATGTTCCCCGGAACTTACTTCGTAGCGCTGCTTTTAAAGACTGCCAGTCCCCTATGCTGTCAAAAAGTGGCGAGTTTACCAGCAGTTCAGCTGCTCCTCGACAGCTTGCACGGGCTGCTTGAATGTAGGCCTCAGATGTGGGAGGCTTGACGATATTCTCTATCGCCCGGATCCATCCCTCCACTTCTTGGTTCTTCCGGAGTGGCTGCGAGGCAGGAGCGTCTCCTCGGAAGTGTGGAACAGTCTCCTTGGAGAGCACATAGCTTACAGTCCCAGCTGGGGACTGTGACGATTGCTGGACATTGTAGATGTCTTGATGTGGTGGAAGGTTTTGAGGTGGAGGAACAGTCTGATGGGAGGACACTGGCATCTGTCCCCCCTGTGATTGAGGTGGATACATTTGGTGGCGGGCAGGATCTGGACCTGGTGGGCGACTATAGGGAAGCGGTGGAGGAAGGTCCTGCATACTGTTGGTGGTAGTTGGTTCAGGTAGCATGCTTCCACTGGGCATGGGGCGACTAAGTACCTCAGACACAGGCCTTGTGGTGGCCCTTGCGAGAGATTGCGACTCCTGAAACTCCACATCCGGCCTGGGTGACTGCCGGCAGGGATTCTGGAGGTTCGGGTCCCTCTCACCCCCTCGAGTTGTATGGTCATGGGGGAGCCTCCGAGCCTCCTGGAGCTCTCGTCGAACTATGTCAAGCTCCTGCTCCTGTTCCTGCAACTGGTCACGCAGCTGCTGGATGACCTCGTCCCTTTCACGCAGCCGATCGTCATCGTCACTAGCTGAAGGGGCTTCCTGGGCCACCTCTTCCCGGTGACGCATCGCTTCCTCAACTTTATCCAAGCGAAGATCGTTTCTTTCGTGATAGTCCCTCACTTCAGCAAAGAGATCATTAATCTTCCCCATAATCTCGGAGAACATTGAAGTCTCGCCTTCCATCACTTCAACAGCTCGTCGGACGTCTGGATTGGATCGGCTGGTCGAAGGAACAGGGGATCCAGATGCAGGCAAGCTGTCTGACGGCATATTGCGGCGCTCCTGGAGCCTCTTGTATCGATCTTGCCTCTCCTTCTCGCTTGGCATACTTGTCTCGGACTACACAAAATCACAAAAGATCCACCATAAAACAAGAAAAGCCAAAAACCGAAAGCAACAGAGCAATAAAATCAACCAGAAAATGACCAAGATCAAAGCTGCTTGGGGAAAAACGGGTTAAAGGGTAAAATATGTATATGTATAAGAAAGAATCCCTAAATCTAAAATGAGCCACGAGATCACTTACAACCAGTCTGTAAAAGGATGATTAAAACTTGGAACTATACAGCTCTTAAAACTACAAAAGGGGAAATACAAAAAAAAACCTAAGGCCAAAGATTGAAAACTAAAAGGACCAAATAAAAAACACAAAGTAAAACAAACTCATGAACATTTTATAAAACTGAAAACTCAAAGCCAGAGTAAAAGGCCTTTAAAACAAGAAAAGAACGGAAAACAAAGTGGCTCACCAATCTACTTAAAACTAACATGCATTATATAACCAACAGGGAAAATCTATGCTGGATGTATACCGACGGAGGGGTAATTAAGAGATTTAAACTGGAACAAATCCCGACGCTGCCCACCAAAAATACCTGTGGCATATCAAAATCCTATTATGACCAAGGGCGCCTTACGCAAATAAAGTAGATTATTTAAACCCCTGGTATAAGCCCCATGAGGTGGTAGCGTGGCTAGAGGAGCTTATTTGGCGTGGGTCTGTTCCAGCATTACCCCCTCCGTCGCACAATAAAATCGTAATACAATGAAATAATAAAAACTATAGTTAAAACCATCTTTGAGAATTACGTTAAAAATGGATTAAGAACATAGAAAGCAAAGGTAAAAGTAAAATTAACACTCTCTTTAAAAATCAATATTAAACTCAAGAAAAGAAGTGCTGTACAAAATTAAAGTAAAACTAAACCATAAAACCTAAACAAAGAAAAGCACTCGTAACTATTACCGATTATTATTATTTAAAAGCATGATCACATCCAGCTCCTATAAGCAAGTCAAATATACCTCAGACTTAACTTTATCTTTTGTAGCTTCCGGGGGCGTCGAGCCGGTTTCACACAGAAAGAAAATAAGGAAAAAAAAACACCAGGTCTCTGCTGCGGTCTCTGCCGAACTGTTTATTTTTCGCGGCCATTGGGGGTGAGGGGGTGACGGTGACGTCACTTAATACAACTTTATAAATAGGAGAAAACATAAGAACCTGCCCGTTTTGATAAATGATTGGTAATTTAGTTAAAATGAGAAACATGTAAAACAATTGCAATAGTGAACATGAGTAGAATAATAGATCAAAATAATGTTTGTAAAAATGGTCACCCTAATCACTTAAACATTTATATGATTTATATGGTATGGATTAAAAACAAAGGAGCTAACAGATAATTAAAGCTAGGGCTGCCGGCAAAGAACTGCATTAAAAAAAAAAAAGGTAAAAAGAAAGCTAATTAAAATGAGACGAAAACCAAAGAAAATGTACAAAACATGGGCAAACTAAAACAAAACAAAAACACGAAAACCAAGGATAAAAAACACTAAAAATACGAGTAAAAGGGGGTGGAATCCGGCAGGTGGAAGAATGCCGTGATGGGAAAGTGCAGTTTGCCCGACCAGGGAAGCGCGCAGGGGGAAGATGCTCGCTGTCGCGAGAGATAACGTCGCGCGTGGCGGCTAGCCACACTACAATAACAATAATAACAAAAATAATGACAATAATAACGATTTTATAATACGCATTAATACTATTAATAAAATTAATAATAATGATAATAATAACAGTAGTAATAATAATAACAATATTATGATTGCTATTATAATTATAATTACCATTATAATTGTTACTAGTGTTATTATTACAGTTATAATATTTGTTATTGTAATAATAGTAATAATAATAATAATAATAATAATAATGATAATAATAATAATAATAATGATAATAATAATAATGATAATAATTATAATTATAATTATAATTATAATTATAATTATAATTATAATTATAATTATAATTATAATTATAATTATAATTATAATTATGATAATAATAATAATAATAGTAATAATAATAATAATAATAATAATAATAATAATAATAATAATAATAATAATAATACAAGTATTCCTGTTATTATCAGAATTCTTGATAAAATCACACTTTTATCACAGTTCTCATTATTCTCAATTTTATCACCATTTGTCATGATTAATACAATTATGATAAAAGTTATCATTGTTACACTAATAATTATAATTATTTCAGTTATAAAATTAATTTTTGCAATTATACAAATACTAAAAATAATAATAATGATAATAACAATATTATGATTACTACTATAATTATTATTACAATTATAATTGTTATTAGTGTTATTATTACTGTTATAATACTTTTGATAATAATAATAATAATAATAATAATAATAATAATAATAATAATAATAATAATAATAATTATAATAATAATAATAATACAAGTATTCCGGCATTTTTGCGTACACTCTGAAAAGTCAAGATTTCGCTAGATTTAGCTTTTTTTTTACCTATGGGATTTTCTTTTTCCTTTTTTTATTATAAATGGAGACTGTTATTGCTATAATCATCATTATTATCATCATTCTCATCTTTATCTTATTATCTTCATCATTATCATCAATATTATCATCAGTATTGTAATTATTGCAATGATTATCATCCTTATCATCATTATTATCATTATTATCGTGATTACTGACGCCATAAATATTTTTCGGTAATTATACTATTAGTAGAAATAATAATAACAATAGAAACAATAATAATGATAACTAAAATACGTATTAATATCATTATTTCAATTATTATCCTTATTATTGTAATTATTTCAGTTATAATATTTATTTTTGCAATTATACTAATAAAAAAAAAATAATAATGATAATAATAACAGTAGTAAAAATAATAACAATGTTATGATTACTATTATAATTATTATTACCATTATATTTGTTATTAGTGTTATTTTTACAGTTATAATATTTTTCTTGTAATAATAATAATAATAATAATAATAATAATAATAATAATAATAATAATAATAATAATAATAACAATAATAATGATAATAATAATAAGAAGAAGAATAATACAAGTATTCCTGTTATTATCAGAATTCTTGATAAAATCACACTTTTATCACAGTTCTCATTATTCTCTATTTTATTATCATTATTGTCATGATTTTCACTAATAATTGCCAAAATTATCGTTGAAATCGAAAAAACGGGATTAATACGTAATAATTATAATAGTAATCATAATATTGTTATAAGCATTACTACTGTCATTTTTATCATTATTATCATTTTTATTAATGCCATAATCATCGAAATACAAAAAAAAATGCATTTTTGCATATACTCAGAAAAGGCTAGATTTCGCTAGATTTTCTTGCCTTTTTGACTTATGCGCTTATTTTTTTCTTTTTCCCTTTTTTGTTATAAAGGGAGACTAATATTGTTATTAACATCATTATGATCATCATTTTCATCATTATCATCATTATCATCATTATCATCATCATTATCATCATTATTATCATCATTATTGCAATTGTTGCAATAATTGTCATCAATATCATCATTGTTATTGGCGCCATATATATAATAATAAAAACAGTAGTAATAATAAGAAGAATTTTATGATTACTATTTTAATTATTATTACCATTATAATTGTTATTAGTGTTATTAATTCAGTTATAATATTTTACTTCTAATAATAATAAGAATATTATGATTACTATTTTAATTATTATTACCATTATAATTGTTATTAGTGTTATTATTTCAGTTATAATATTTTACTTCTAATAATAATAATAATAATAATAATAATAATAATAATAATAATAATAATAATAATAATAATAATAATAATAATGATAATAATAATAATAATAATAATAATAATAATAATAATAATAATAATAATAATAATAATAATAATAATAATGATAATTATAATAATAATAATAATAATAATAATAATAATAATAATAATAATAATAATAATAATAATAATAATAATTATGATAATAATAATAATAATAATAATAATAATAATAATAATAATAATAATAATAATAATAATAATAATAATACAAGTATTCTTGTTATTATCAGAATTCTTGATAAAATCACACTTCTATCACATTTCTCATTTTTCTCAATTTTATCGTCATTATTGGCATGATTAATACAATACAAGTTATCATTATTACACTAATAATTCTCATAATCATCATGGAAATAAATAAAAAAAAAACGGCATTTATGCGTATACTCTGAAAAGGCTAGATTTTGTTAGTTTTTGCTACATTTTTGACTCATGGGATTTTGTTTCTTTTTCCTTTTTTTCTTATAAATGGAGACTGTTATTGTTATTATCATCATTATTATAATCTTTCTCATCATTATCATCATTATCATAATTATCATCATCATTATCATGATTATTATTATCATTATATCAATTTGTGCAATAATTATGTTCATTGTCATCATTATAATCATTATTACTGGCACCATATATAAATATTTTTTTAGTTTTCATTATTGAAAATTTTATCATCAATATTGTCATGATTAATACAATTCTGATAAAAGATATCATTATTACACTAATAATTGCAAAAATCATCAATCAAATCGAAAAAACGGCATTTTTGCGTACACTCTATAAAGGCTAGATTTCACTAGATTGTGCTGCTTTTTTATTATTATTTTCATCATCATTACAATTATTGCAATTATCATCTTTATCATCATTATTATCATTATTATTGTAATTACTGGCGCCATATATATCTTCTATGTATTTATACTATTAGTAGAAATAATGATAAAAATAGAAACAATAACAATAATAATAAAAATAAAAATATGACAATAATAACGATTTTATAATACGTATAAATATCATTATTTCAATTATTATCGTTATCATTGTAATTGTTTCAGTTTGTATTTGCAATTATACTAATAATAAAAATAATAATAATGATAATAATAACAGTAGTAAAAATAATAACAATATTATGATTACTATTATAATTATTATTACATTTATAATTGTTATTAGTTTTCTTGTTAATGTTATCATATTTTTCATTTTAATAATAATAATAATAATAATAAAAATAATAATAATAATAATAATAATAATAATAATAATAATAATAATAATAATAATAATAATAATAATAATAATAATAATACAAGTATTCCTGTTATTATCAGAATTCTTGATAAAATCACACTTGTATCACAGTTCTCATTATTCACAATTATATCATCATTATTGTCATGATTAATACAAATCTGTTAAAAGTTATCATTATTACACCAATAAATGACAAAATCATCATTGAAGTCGAAAAAAAATGCAATTTTTTTTTTTTCGTGCACTCTTATTGTCATTATCATCATTATTATCATCATTCTCATCATTTTCATCTTTATGATCATCATTATCATCATTATTATCATCATTCTCATCATTTTCATCTTTATGATCATCATTATCATCATTATTATCATCATTATTGCAATTATTGCAATAATTATCATCATTATCATCATGATTATCTTCATTATTGTAATTACATGTGCCATATATATTTTTTGGCAATTATACTATAAGTAGAAATAATAATAACAATAGAAACAATAATGATAATAATAATAACAGAAATAATGACAATATTAACGATTTTATAATACGTATTATTATCATTATTTCAATTAGTATCGTTATGATTGTAATTATTTCAGTTATAATATTTATATTTGCAATTATACTAATAATATAAATAATGATAATGATAATAACAACAGTAGTAATAATAATAACAATATTATGATTACTTTTATAATTATTATTACCATTATAATTGTTATTACAGTTATAATTTTGTTATTGTATAATAATAATAATAATAATAATAATAATAATAATAATAATAATAATAATAATAATAATAATAATAATAATAATAATAATAATAATAACAATAATAATAATAATAATAATAATAATAATAATAATAACAATAATAATAATAAAAATAATAATAATAATCATAATAATAACAATGACAATTATAATAATATTAATAATATTAATACAAGTATTGCTGTTATTATCAATTTTTTGGGTAAAATCACATTTTTATCACAGTTCTCATTTTTTTATATTTTTATCATCATTATTGTCATGATTAATGCAATTCTGATAAAATTTACCATTATTATTCTAATAATTCCCAAAATCATCAATGAAATCGAAAAACGAAAACGGATTTTTGCGTACACTCTGAAAAGGCTAGATTTCACAATATTTTTCAGCTTTTTTTACTTTTTTTTTCTTTTTCATTTTTTATTATAAATGGAGACTATTATTGTTATTATCATCAACATTATCATCATTATCATCCTCATTATCATCATCATTATCATCATTATTGCAATTATTGCAATAATTATCATCATTATCATCATTATTATCATTATTATTGTAGTTACTGGCGCTATATATATTTTTTTGGTAATTATAATATTAGTAGAAATAATAATAACAATAGAAACAATTATAAATAAATGACAATAATAACGATTTTATAATACGTATTAATGTTATTATTTCAATTACATTCGGTATTATTGTAATTATTTCAGTAATAATATTTATTTTTGCAATTATACTTATAATAAAAATAATATTAATGATAATAACAACAGTAGTAATAATAATAAAAATATTATGATTACTATTATAATTATTATTACCATTATAATTGTTATTAGTGTTATTATTGTTATCATCAGAATTCTTGATGAAATCAGAATTCTCATTATTCTTTGAAATCATCATTGAAATTGAAAAAAAGGCATTTTAGCGTAAACTCTGAGAAGGCTAGATTTTTTTCCCTCTTACATTATAAATTGAGACTATTATTGTATAGATTTCGCTATATTTTTTCAGCTTTTTCGTTTTCCCTTTTTATTATATATGGAGACTATTATTGTTATTATCATCATCATTATCATCATTATAATCATCATTATAATAGACATAATAATAATGATAATGATGAAATTAGTAATAATAATAACAGTATTATGATTACTATTATAATTATTATTACCATCATAATTGTTATTAGTGTTATTATTACAGTTATAATATTTTTGATTGTAATTCTAGTAATAATAATGACAATTATAATAATGATAATAATGACAATAATAATAAAACAAGTATTCCTGGTATTATCATAATTCTTATCATTTTCTCGCATACTATGAAATGCTAGATTTCGCTTGATTTATATGTTTTTCTCGACTTTTGGGATTTTTTTATTTTCCTTGTTTTATTATAAAAGGACACTATAATGATTACTATTATATTTATATCATCATTAATATCATAATGTTCAACATTCTCATCATTATTGCAAATATTGCAACAATTACCATCATTATCATCGTTATTATCATTATTATAGTATTTACTGGCGCTATATATATTGCTTTGGTAATTATTAGTAGAAATAATAATTACAAGATCAACAATATTAATAATAATAATAAAAATAACGAAATGATTAATATCGTTATTATTGTCATTATTTCAGTTATAATATTTTTTTTCAAGTATAATAATAGATAAAAAATAATAATAACAGTAGTAATAATAATAACAATATTATGTTAACTATTATAATTATTATTACCATTATATATATATATATATATATATATACATATATATATATATATATAAATTATATGTATATATGTATATATATATATATATATATATATATATATATATATATATATATATATATATATATATATGTATTATA
>NC_061845.1:19854339-19861839 GCF_019202785.1 Penaeus chinensis
ATTACTACTACTACTTCTACTACTAAAGCTATTACTATTACTGTATCTATTTTTTTTACCATCGTTATTATTATATTTATTATTTTTATTTTTATTATTATAACTATTATTATTATTTCAATTATTGTTATAATTGCCAAAACAAATTTACAACTGTTATCATTACAATATAAGTGATAAAAGGTAAAATATTGATAATAATAATTATTATAGTATCATTATTGTTATTACCATTGTTATTATTGTTATTATTATTATTATTATTATTATTATTATTATTATTGTTATTGATATAATAACCAAAACAAATATTGTAACAATAATACCTATAATAATATTGAAAAGAATGATAATAATAATAAAAATCATAAGTTCGCTTTTTGTTATTGTTATTGTTTGTTTTTTTTTGCTTTTATATGTTTTATTATTTATATTATTGTTATTATTACCAAAACAATATATATGGCCGCTATAATTACAATAATAATGATAATAATGATAATTATAATATATATAAAAAGACGATTTTTGCCGTTATTATTATTATTATTGTTTTTATTATTTTAATAATTCATATGAATAGCATAATTAATAATATATATATATATATATATATATATATATATATATATATATATATATATATATATATATATATATATATATATGACGGTAGTAATTACAATAATAAAGATAAAACTGATGGTAATGATGCAAATAATTGCAAAAAATGCAATATTGATGATGCTAATGATAGTAATCATGATAATGATGATAATAACAATAAGAATGTCCATTTATAATAAGAAAAAGAAAAAGAAAAAAAAATCGAAAAAGCGGCGAATTCTAGCGAAATCTAGCCTTTTCAGAGTTTACTCCAAAATGACGTGCTTTCGATTTCTATGATGATTTTGGTCATTATTAGGGTTTTAATGATAAGTCTTAGCATAACTGTAATAATTACAATATAAGCGATAAAAGGTAAAATAATAATAATAATAATAATAATAATAATAATAATAATAATAATAATAATAATTATTATTATTATTATTATTATAATGTCATTATTATTGATAATAACAGGAATAATATTACTAATATTATTATTATTACAATAAAAAAATATCATAATTGTAATATTAACACTAATAACAATTATAATGGTAATAATAATTATAAAAGTAATCATAATATTGTTATTATTATTACTACTGTTATTGTTATTATTACTATTATTTTTATCATTAGTATAATTGCAAAAATAAATATTATAACTGAAAGAATTACAACAATAACGATAATAATTGAAATAATGATATTAATACGAATTATAAAATTGTTATTATTGTCATTATTTTTGTTATTATTATTATTATTATTATTGTTTATATTATTATTATTTCTACTAATAGTATAATTACCAAAAAAATATATGACGATAAAGCATTGAAATATATTACAATAATGATGATAATAATGATGGTAATGATGAGAATTGTTGCATTAATTACAATAATGATGATAATAATGATGATAATGATGATTTTGGTAATTATTAGTGTAATAATGATAACTTTTATCAGAATTGTATCAATCATGACAATAATGATGATAAAATTGAGAATAATGCGAACTGTGATAAAAGTGTGATTTTATCAAGAATTCTGATAATAACAAGAATGCTTGTATTATTATTATTATTATTATTATTATTATTATTATTATTATTATTATTATCATTATTATTATTATTATTATTATTATTATTATTATTATTATTATTATTATTATTATTATTATTATCATTATTATTATAACAATAAAACGTATTATAACTGTAATAATAACACTGATAACAATTATAATGGTAATAATTATTATAATAGTAATAATAATATTGTTATTATTATTACTACTGTTATTTTATCATTATTATAATTTTATTATTAGTATAATTGAAAAATAATAATTATAACTGAAATAATTACAACAATAACGATAATAATTTTTTGGTAATTATAACAATAATAGAAAGAATAAAGAATATAAAAGCGATAAAAATAATAATAATAACAAAAATTGCACCTTTGATTATTTTCAAGATTATTATAATTATTCCTGTTATAATATTTTTTTTTGGCAATTAGAACAATAATAACAATAATAACAATGATAACATCATTAATACCGATGATAATATCATTAATAACGATAATAATAACAATAACAATTATATTAAAATAATTATTATTATCATTATTTTTCCTATTATTGTAATTTTTTTTGGGCAATTATAACAATAATAAAAACAATAATGTTATAATAATAAAAATAATAAAAATGATAATAATATAAGTAATGAAAAATACATAAATACAGTAACAGTAATAGTATTATCATTATTATTATTATTAGTAGTAGTAGTAGTAGTAGTAATAATAATATAGATAATAATAACAATAATAATAATAATAATAATAATAATAATAATAATAATAAAAAATAATGATAACAATAATAATGATAATAATAATAATAATAATAATAATAATAATAATAATAATAATAATAATGATAATAATAATAATAATAATAATAATAATAACAACAACAGTTACAGAAACAATAATATTAACAATAAAAATAATAGTGTTATTGCAATAAATCTCATTATCAAAATTATGATAATAATAATAATTTTATTAAAATTCATATTATTCTCATTATTAACTTCATTATTGTCATGATTAATACAGTTATGTTAATAATGAACATAAATACCCTAATAATTACCAAAATTATCATAGAAATCGAAAAACACGTCATTTTGGAGTAAGCTCTCATAAGGCAAGATTTCGCTAGAATTCGATGCTTTTTTACTTTTTTGGATTTTTTGTCCTTTTTTTATTATAAATGGACACTCTTATTGTTATTATCATCATTATCATCATCATTTCTATCCTTTCCATCATCATTATAATCCTTATTATCATTATCATCGTCATTATCATCATTATTACAATTATTAGCCTCATTATCATCATTATTATCGTTGTTATTGTAATTACAAACGCCATATATATATTTTTTAGTAATCATGCTATTATTAGAAATAATTATGATAAAAAAAAACAATAATAATAATAAAAACGGCAAAAATCGAACTTTCATATTTATTATAATTATCATTATTATCATTATTATTGTAATTATTGCGGCCATATATATTTTTTTGATAATTATAACAATAATAGAAATAATAAAAAAATATAAAGCGATAAAAAATAATAATAAAAGCAAAAATGGCAATTTTTAATTCTATTATTATTATCATTATTTTCAAGATTATTATAATTATTACTGTTATGATATTTTGTTGTGCAATTATAACAATAATAACAATGATAATAACATTAACAACGATATTATAAGAATTAATAATGATATTAAAATGATTACTATTATCTTTATTTTACCTATTATTGTAATTCTCATAGTCGTAATATTTTTTTTTGGCAATTATAACCATAAAAAAAAATAATAATAGTTTAAAAATAAAATAATAAAAATGATAATAATAACAGTAATAAAAAATATATAAATACAGTAACAGTAATAGTATTATTATCATTATTATTATTAGTAGTAGTAGTAATAATGATAATAAGGATAATGATAATAATAATAATAAAAATAATAAGAACAGTTACAGAAATAATGATAATAACAGTTACAGAAATAATAATGATAATAATAATAATAATAATATTAATAATAATGATAGTATTATTGCAATAAATCTCATTGTTATCAAAACTATGGTTATAATTATAATTTTATAAAATTTCAAATTATTCTCATTTTCTAACATCATTATTTTCATGATTAATACAGTTATGCTCATAGTTAACATAAATACCCCAATATTTACCAAAATCATCATAGAAATCGAAAAACACTTCATTTTGGGGTGAGGTCTCATAAGGCTGGATTTCGCTAGAATTCGCCGCTTTTTCGACTTTTGGGAATTTTTTTTCCCTTTTTTTTTAATGGACCTTCTTATCGTTATTATCGTCATCATTATCATCATTTCTATCATTACCATCATCATTATCATCATTATCATCATTATCATCGTCATTATCATCATTATTGCAAATATTAGCCTCGTTATCCTACTTATTATCATTACTATTGTACTTACTGCCGCCATTTTTATATTTTTTAGTAATCATGATATTATTAGAAATAATTATAACAATAAAAACAACAATAATAATAATAACGGCTAAAATCGAACTTTCATATTTATTATAATTATCAGTATTATCATTATTATTGTAATTATTGCGGCCATATATATTCTTTTTGGTAATTATAAATATAATGGAAATCATAAAACAAATATAAAAGCGATAAAAATAATAATAATAACAAAAATCGCACCTTTGATTTTTATTATTATTATCATTATTTTCAAGATTATTATAATTATTAGTTATAATATTTATTTGGCAATTAACAATAATAACAATAATAACAATGATAATAACATTAATAACAAGGATAATAACAATAATAATCTTATTATACAAATTATTATTATCATTATTTTACCTATTATTGTAATTCTTACAGTTGTAATATTTTTTGGCAATTATAACAATAATAAATATAATAATAATAGTTATGATAATAAAAGTAATAAAAATGATAATAATAACAGTAATAAAAATATATAAATAAAGTAACGGTAATAGTTTTAGTATTAGTATTATTGATATTAGTAGTAGTAGTAGAAATAATAATAATAATAATAAAAATTATAATATTATTGCAATAAATCTCATTATTATCAAAATTATGATTAGGATTATAATTTTATCAAAATTCATATTATTCTCATGTTTAACATCATTATTGTCATGATTAATACATTTTTGCTCAAAATTAACATAAGTACCCTAATAATTACCAAAATCATCATAAAATCGAAAAACACGTCATTTTGGAGTAAGTTGTTAGAAGGCTAGATTTCGCTAGAATTCTCTGCTTTTTCGACTTTTGGGATTTTTTTCCCCCTTTTTATTATAAATGGACACTCTTATTGTTATTATCATCATCGTCATCATCATTTTCAACATTTCTATTATTCCTATCATCATAATCACATTATCATTATTACCATCGTCATTATCACTTACAATTTTTATTATTATTATCATTATTTTCAAGATTATTATAATTATTACTGTTATAATATTTTGTTAGGCAATTATAACAATAATAACAATAATAACAATGATAATAACATTAATAACGATGATAATAACAATAATAATGATATTATGATAATTATTATTATCATTATATTACTTATTATTGTAATTCATACAGTTGTAATTTTTGTTTGCCAATTATAACAATAATAAAATGATAATAATAGTTATAATAATACAAATAATAAAAATTATAATAATAACAGTAATAAAGAATTATAATAATAACAGTAATAAAAAAATCAAAATTCAAACTATTCTCAATTTTAACTTAATGATTATCATGATTAATACAGTTATGCTAATAATTAACATAAATACCCTAATAATTACCAAAATCATCATAAAAACACGTCATTTTGGAGTAAGCTCTCAAAAGGCGAGATTTCTCTAGAATTCGCCGCTTTTTCGAGTTTCGGGATTTTTTTGTTTTTGTTATTATAAATGGATATTCTTATTGTTATCATCATCATTATCATCATCATTATCAACATTTATATCATTACCATCATCATTATCATCATCACCATCATTATCATTATCATCATTATTGCAATTATTAGCCTCATTATCATCATTATTATCATTATTATTGTAATTACTGCCGCCATATATATACTTTTAGTAATTATGCTATTATAATAAATAATTATAATAATAAAAACAATAATAGTAATAATAACAGCAAAAATCGAACTTTCATATTTATTATAATTATCATTATTATCTTTGTTATTGTAATTATCATCATTTTAATCATTACCATCATCATTATCATCATTATCATCATTATCATCGTCATTATCATCATTATCATCGTCATTATCATCATTTTTGCAAATATTAGCCTCGTTATCATACTTATTATCATTATTATTGTACTTACTGGCGCCATTTTTATATTTTTTATTAATCATCCTATTATTAGAAATAATTATAATAATAAAAACAACAATAATAATAATAACGGCTAAAATCGAACTTTCATATTTATTATAATTATCATTATTATCTTTGTTATTGTAATTATTGCAGCCATATATTTGTTTTTGGTAATAATAACAATATTAAAAATAATAGAAAATATAAAAGTGTTAAAATAATAATAACAACAAAAATCGCACTTTTGGTTTTTATTATTATTATCATTATTTTTAAGATTATTATAATTATTACTGGTATAATATACCAGTAATAATTATAACAATAATAACAATAATAACAAAGATAATAACATTAATAACGATGATAATAACAATAAAAAGGACATAATAATAATTGTAATTATCGTTATTTTTCCTATTATTGTAATTCTTACAGTTGTAATATTTTTTTTGGCAATTATAACAATAATGAAAATAATAATAATAGTTATAATGATATAAATAATAAAAAGGATAATAATGACAGTAATAAAAAAATATATAAATACAGTAACAGTATATTATTATTATTATTATTATTATTATTATTAGTAGTAGTAGTAGTAGTAGTAGTAGTAGTAGTAGTAGTAGTAATTATAATAATAATAATAATAATAATAATAATAATAATAATAATAATATTAATAATAACAGTTACAGAAATAATGATAATAATAATAGTGTTATTGCAATAAATCTCATTATTATCAAAATTATGATTATAATTATAATTTTATCAAAATTCATATAATTCTCATTTTCAACATCATTATTGTCATAATTAATACAGTTATGCTAATACTTACCGTAAATACCCTAATAATTACCAAAATCACCATAGAAATCGAAAAATAATTTTGGAGTAAGCTCTCAAAAGGCTAGATTTCGCTAGAATTCGCCGCTTTTTCGACTTTTGGGATTTTTTTCTTTTTCCTTTTTTATCATAAATGGATACTCTTATTGTTAGTATCATCATTATCATCATCATTATCATAATTTCTATCATTACCATCATCATTATCATCATTATCATCGTCATTATCGTCTTTATTGCAATTATTAGCCTCATTATGATCATTATTATCATTGTTATTGTAATTACTCTCGCCATATATATATTTTTTAGTAATTATGCTACTATTAGAAATAATTAGAATAATAAAAACAATAATAATAATAATAACGGCAAAAATCGAACTTTCATATTTATTATAATTATCATTATTATCGTTATTATTGTAATTATTGCGGCCATATATATGTTTTTGGTAATTATAACAATATTAGAAATAATA
>NC_061845.1:19876839-19879339 GCF_019202785.1 Penaeus chinensis
GTATGTGTGTGTGTATGTGTGTGTATGTTTGTGTGTGTGTATGCATATATACATATATATTTCTATATCTATATATATCTGTATCTATATCTATATTGTATTTGTATTTATATTTATCTATATTTTATTTGTATTTATATTTATCTATATTTTATTTGTATTTATATTTATCTATCTATATATATATTTATATCTATCTATCTATCTATCTATATTTATATTTATATCTATCTATCTATCTATCTGTAAAAGGCTATTTAGAATGAACCCCTTTATACATTAGTTAAACAGGAGCAGTAAAAGGGGGCGATGGCTTTGACTCGTTTTATTTAGAAGAATACCAGCAACACCGAGATATGGCAACACGAGACAAGGTCTGGGTAAAGCGCAGAATGACCGGAGCCCTCCCGCCGGAATCCGTAGGCCGGGCAGCCTACCTTGACCGGACAAGCGCTGGGCAGGAACTCTATGTGGCCTGGGTCATCCTTGGCCTTAAATACCCGGGAGTGGCGTGGGTTGAGGAACCACGTGGCAAGCACGCGGCCCGCAAGCAGCCGCGTGGTTCTATATGTGTTTATGTACACGGCATAGTGTGTGTGTGTGTGTGTGTGTGTGTGTGTGTGTGTGTGTGTGTGTGTGTGTGTGTGTGTGTGTGTGTGCGCGCGCGTGTGTGTGTGCGTGTGCGTGTGTGTGTGCGGGTGTGTGTGCGTGTGCGTGTGCGTGTGCGTGTGCGTGTGCGTGTGCGTGTGCGTGTGTGTGTGTGTGTGTGTGTGTGTGTGTGTGTGTGTGTGTGTGTGTGTGTGTGTGTGTATGTATGTATGTATGTATGTGTATTTGTATTTGTATTTGCATTTGTATTTCTATTTGTATTTGTATATGTATATGTATGTGTGTGTGGTGTGTGTGTGGTATATATATATATATATATATATATATATATATATATATATATATATATATATATATATATATATATTTATATATATATGGAATCCAGGTGGATTTCGAAATTGTAGTCTCATTTTCAATAAATCAATAAAAATGCATTGTCCTGTCCTTCCTGCCTTTTCTCTTCTGTCCATCTTTTCAGCCTGTCCTCCATCATCCTTTCCCTCAGCCCCTTTACTTCTGTCCCCTTCCCGGCGTACCCTCTCCATCGTTCCCACACCTTGCTCCCGCTTATCTTAAAAACTAATTCTTTATTCCTAATTCCAGATCTGCACTATGTGATAGCTAACGGAGCTGCAAAACACAACCATGGCCAAATGGACCCTGAAATTCAAAGTTTGTTTTGAGCATTCAAACTTCCGTTTTCTGTCGATCTACCATTTATATAAGGTTACTTTCACACCAAAATGGCATGTCACACTTGGCAAGTGGCAAATGTCACATGGCACGGTGATTTTAAACCAAGGTTGCACATGGTGGATGTCACTCCGTTCACAACATGGCATCATTGTTATTGTTGTTCTAGGTTCTAATTAATCTTGTAACAATTATCTGTCACTTGTAGGAATAAAGTGGAGAAGTTGGGGAAGAGTGTGAGGCAATACCTTGAAAATATCTATAGGGAATTTTTCTTCTCACAAACGAATTATTTGATAATTCTACCATGGAGAGTATTGCTATTATAGAAAGGTGATGGTGTATTATAAAAAAAAACACATTTGTATTTAACCACAGTTTGTACAAATGTTATGTTGACTGGTTCATTGTCTGGAAGAGGTATAGTTGTGCATGAGACCAGGCACACATCGGACTGTTTCCTCCTACATAATTAGGCGTGAATACCCTCTCATCCAAAGCCTCGCTCGCTGGGCACCTAAAACAGTGTTGGCAAATGTATTTGGCAGAAATCTATCTAGATACTTCAGAACTGCTCTATGTATGCCATACATTCAAAAGTTTTGCTTTTTAATCATATGTTATTTGATTTACTTTTTTATATTATCTTGGCTAATAAGAACTTTGAATGTAAAAATTCCATTATGATTTGACAGCACAATCTGAGGTGGCAGGTCGGATTTCGGCGCTGCACGCTGATCGCAACTGGTACTTACATTAGTGTCACACCACTTCATATATTTCCGTGCCATATTGGCGTGCCATATGGCAAGTGATAGGTGACATGTGGCATGGTGATTTCAGACCAAGATTGTACGTGGCGCGTGTAAGGCTATTTTCATTCGGTTCACAAAGTAATCTTGTGACAGTCATCTATCTGTCACTTGGAGGAATAAAGTAAAAGATTTGGGGACAGAATGTGAGGCATGGAGAGGTGAAGCTGTATCATTCAAACATTTGCATTTCACCACAGCTTGTACAAATGTTATATTGATAGATTAGTTGTCTTGAAAAGGCATATTGTGTACGAGATCAGGCACACATTCCATTGTTTCTTCCTGCAAGACCGCACGTAATTACTCTCTCCAATGCCTCGCTTATTGGGCGCCCGAAACTGTGATGTCAAATGTGTTTGGCGGAAATTTGTGTAGACACT
>NC_061845.1:19921839-19924339 GCF_019202785.1 Penaeus chinensis
CATTAAATGAGGGTACATTGTATCAAGCAGGTCATTCATGGTAATAAGAAAGAATGGAAGTTTCGTCTCAGGTCGTCATGCGGGAATATAATATAACATAACACTGGAAGGCCAGAAACTCACGCTCCAGGCTCGAAACGTCTCGGAGATCCAGCTCGATCTTCGGGACGTGCAAAATGGAAACGAAGGATGGTGGGAAAGAATGTCAAAGGAGTGGACTGTGTGGACGCCGTGGCAGAGTGGTTAACACACCTGCTCTTCGACAGCGAAACGCGAGTTCGACTTATATACAAAGGAAATTTGATGGAACGGAGACCAGACATAGCTCCAGACTACTTTGAATTCCCACAATTCAGAAGAACCGATCGGGTATGCCATAGTCTTACTCTTTATTGCTTATTTGTTTTTTCGAAATTTTATATGTAATACTGGTCGAAAGGTATGTTCTTTGTACAGTCAGTCAGTCATATAAAGTCACTTCTCCCAAAGTAAAATACACAGAAAATTAATCTACTGATATGAACAACTTATGCCGATACCTGTGCTTACATGGTAATTTCACCTCGTCCCTTCAAGACCTCAATGCCCGTGTGGAAGAACCTGTTCATCTGGATCAGCTTCGCCCTAACATTGTAATCCAGTGCGCCGCGCACTTTGACGAGTACGACTGGGCCTACCTCAAGATCGGGCAGGTCGTGCTGAAGAGTCAAGCCTTGTAAGAGGTGAGAGCAAATTAATTTACGCACAGTGAAGGTTGTGAGAGGAAAGGTGCAGTTGTGGGGTTGTGTGCTAGGTAAAGAACGGTGGGACTGGGTGCCACGAGTGGAGAGGTGAAGGGCTTTTAAAACTGATGAAGCTCAAGGCGATGAGATGAAAGATGAGAGATAATAGATAAATTATGAATATAGTAAGATAAACGAATCATGAGTGACTCATATGAATAATGCCTTTAAACTTTCCTTGTGGGTGGGTGCTTCATGCTCGGGGTGATGTGAAGCGATGGTATGGTATCCTAGTTAGCGTTAAGTGCTTGCATGCCTTCCCGCTTTCAGCTGCCACCACTGGCTAGCCTGGTGCGAAAAAGGGAGCAGCATTGCATAAGACTTCCCTGCCAGCTCATAGCCTCTCCATCATCAAGACTTCTGCAGTGCCTCCTAGTGGCCACCCATGGAAACTAGGTACCTTGCGGTCCTAGGCTGAACTGTGGAGGCTCTTGGAGCAACAGGAGGCCCTAAAGGTACGGAGCTATGGCCCACCGGCGTGTGGATACGCCCTGGCTTCGTACTAACTCCTGCCCCCACGCCCCCTGGGGTTAATGGGCGGCTGTAGGGAGGCAGGCCTTGCCAGTCGGCCCCCCCGAGATAACCACTGGCAACAAACCATTTAGTTGTTGTTGCTGGGGGGAGGGCTCCAGTATCAGCATTCTGACCCACATTGTTGGACTTGGTACAGCGATACGGGTAGTGTGGTCAAGGAGATCGACCACATTCTCGTTAGCACTCGGTGGAGGATCCTCCAGAACTGCAGGGTGTGGAACTGATCATAGATTAGTTATGGCTACTCTCCGGTTCCACTTTAGAACCCCCCATCGCCCAAATTTGCTGAGGCTATCTCTGGTCGCCTCACAGCACTCGAGGGCCTGACAGACCCTGTCTTATGTGGGATACCTTCAAGCGTGAAATGGATGATGCAGCTCAAGAATCCATTAGTGAATGCCCAAGAGCAAGACAGAATTCCATCTCACAGGAGACACTGGAAGCCACAGATGCTTGTCGTGCGGCTCGATTGTCAGGGGATCGCAACTTGCACTGTTCTCTGGTGTGCAGGACTAGGTCACTGTTGAGATGGGATAAGAAAAAGTTTATCAGTAATCTTGCAGAGGAGGTCGATAGCCATTTCTTAGTAAATGACCTTCGTCCTGCCTACCAAACCCTGAGAAAGCTGAACTCCGAGCCCTCCTCTGCTCAGCAAGTGTCCAGATAATCTCAGATCCTGATGGAGTGCGTGTGCGTTGGGCTGAGTATTTTGAGCAGTTGTATCAGGTTGATCCTCCTACAGTTAACATGGATGTGGGTAATGTTGAGAAACCTCTGCCAGATACACCCATCAGCGAGGATCCACCCTCCCTGACTGAAGTCAGGGGGGCGATCTCCAAGCTGAAGAGTGGTAAAGCAACAGGTGTTTGTGGCATCCCAGCTGAATTGTTAAAGGCTGGTGGAGAACCTATGACAAGGAGCTTGCATGCAGTCCTGTCTGCCATCTGGCAGACTGGTACCATTCTCCCTGAACTGCTGAGGGGTGTGGTCATCCCTCTCTGGAAGGGGAAAGGGGATCGGTGGGACTGCAGCAATCACCAAGGTATTACACTACTCGGTATATCAGGCAAGGTACTCGCACACATCCTACTGAGACGTATCAGAGACCACCTGCTGAGGCACCAAAGGCCGGAGCAATCTGGATTCACTCCTGGTAAGTCCACAAAAGACTGCATCCTGGCACT
>NC_061845.1:19934339-19944339 GCF_019202785.1 Penaeus chinensis
AGTGGCGAAGAAGTGCCCAACTTCGCCACAACGACTGCACCTTTGTTCGTGTGTGCATGTGTGTTTTTTTATGATTGTATCTGTAGCACTTCAAGGTATTGATCAATCTGAATAAAGCACTCAGGCTCTATGTTATAGGTGGGGACGGATGTGTTAAACATCACGATCCCACGAGAAATGAGTTTCTGCGCCTCTTCAGGCGAGGAGCATCGGATCTTGACGATCCGAGATTCGGGAGGTTTGTAAATGTCAACTACAGTGACATCATTTTTGGCTGTTATTTCCGCCTGAATGGCCTCACACGATCGTGGCGGGATTGTTTTGTCGATCTTTTTTGCCACGACCGTGCATTTTGCCTTGGTTTCAGGGGAAGGAATGGGTTTAAAGCCTTGAGCAGCGAGTTTTCTTTGGCCAGATGAGGAGAGGAAGGGGGTCATTTGTTCTGGTTTGGCTACAACAACTTTATAACCATTGTGGACTTTGAAGCAGAGCGTGACTGCAACCTCAGTGAGTTCAAAGATTTTCTGGAGAGCCACCTCACAGGAGACGGGCTCCCCAGAGTATGTTAATTTGTTCATGTCATATTAGCAAAGCTAATATGACAGGAACGTGAAATGGCGGAAAGTGGTTTAAAAAAAGGGAGGCACACTGAGCAATTGACAGTCTTTGTGTGTTAGGGCCGGTCGGGGTTGAACCCTGCCGAACGGGCGTGAGCCCTTATATGTTCGGCCGGCACCTCGCAGTGAAACTGCCAATTGCCACAGTGCTTCGTGTTTTAATTGTAAGCACTCTGGCCTACAATTAAAACACTAGATCCAAAGTAAGGTAAGTGTGATAACACCCAAAGTTATCCACACAAGGCCAAGGTCGTCTTAGCTTGGGGTGTCAAATGATCTCTCTATAAAGAGAACCACGCAAAAACCTTGGGATAGAGGTCCTGAGAGCCCAATATGACCCGAGTATCTTTTCTTCTTTCTTTGTTGGATTTCTTGGCTATCAACTAGCGGCATGTGGCCAAGGTTATTAAGCCAATGGATCCTATTTATTCTATCAATCTATATAAGGTCATAAAGTTTTGTCTCCCTTAAAAAAGTGACTACTGATGATTTTTTTATCATCTGATATGTTTATTAAATGGTTAATGGTTAATGGTTAAAAGCAATAAATGTGCTAGACATCTAAGGTCATGTAGCACTGTAGTAAATGGTAGTGAAGGGTGGTTGAGTTAGTGATTAGTTGTCAAAGTTGGGCAAAGGAGTTGACGAGTAAATGGGTTAAGGTTGGTTAAGGTAATGTATAGGGGTTAGATCAAGTGAAGGATGTATATGCATTTGAGGAATGAAAACAGGTTGTCAAAGCAGAAAGTGTGAGAAGTTGCGGGAGGGATCACGAAAAATCGGTCCCATTTGGCTGGGCTAAATAGATTATTTAAGAATTTTGTAGAGATGGAGGTAGTAGAAGGACGGGGGCATGTGGAAGAGGGAGTAGTGTTGAGGGAGGTAGTGTTATGGGGAGGTGGACAATAAGGTTGTAAGGTAGTAATAAGGGAGGATGGGGTAGTTGATGAAGAAGGTTGTGGGGGTATAGTTGTTGAAGTTGAGCATGTTGGGAGTAGAAATGTCTCCTGGGGTGTTGATTAGGGTGGATACCAGGGTGGATACTGTACTAGTATCTAGTATTGAGGAGGGGGTATTAGTTGTAGCGTACAGAGGCGTGGTCAAAGGAGAGCCTGGGGTCAGGGAATCGGGCGAGTTTGAATTGGTGGAGCTATTTGATGAAGAGGCAAGTCATTGCCTCTAATAATGGTATGGTTAATGGTTAATGGTTATTCATTGTTGGCCATGATAAGCCTGGAGTATGTTGGGGAGAGAAACGGTCCACCCCTCAGGGTCGCTTGAGGGGTAAGGGCTATACAAAAAGCAGGGGAATACCGTGCCCAAGGCTCCCTCAGGCCGTTCAGGACTGGCACAAAGTCAGCCTTTCATCCTTTCAGCACGGCTCTCACACCTTAGGAAGTGGATAGTAGAAGGGGTTGGTGAAGGGACAGAAAGGAAAAAGTAGGAGGGGGAAAAGAAAAGAAAAAAAAAGAAAAAAAAAAAAAAAAAAAAAAAAAATTGTTGAGTCGAGGGCTGAGTCCCAAGGTGGGGGAGTTCCCCAGCATTGGGTCCCAGTCTCCGCCTCCTAAGCCCCCCCCACGACAACAACGGGCAAGGGATTGGGGGGGTATGTTTATTAAAGTGAAATCCTTGTTTTGGTGTCGAAAATATTTTTTTAGTTTTTGTCTCTGGTTGTTGTAGAGGTTGCATATTGTGATGGTGTGATTTAGGGTAAGGTTGGTGTTGCAGAGGGGAAATTGTGGTGGATATCTTTTTTCAACAAAGGGAGTGAGGTGGGTGAATCTTGTAGCGTTGACCCTGAGTCGGGCCAACACCACCTCCTCCCTTCTTTCTTTTATGTGGGCTGTGGTCTACAGTTTTATATTTGGTTTTATTTTATTTGTGAGTTGGAGGTCGGTCCACTCACTTTGCCACAGGAGATGTATTTTTGCTTTTATAAGAAACACAAAACACCTGAGATCTGTACGAACTATGGTAGTGTCCAGATCGCCAGTTGACCCGGCTAATTTGTCAGCCTGTTCATTACCATGGATACCAGAGTGACCTTGTACCCATATTAGCTTGATTGATTTGTTGGCACCGTGTAACTTACGAATGATATTACCCAGCAGTTCATTTTTAGTGGTTTAGGATTTAATAGCTTTAAGTGAACTTAATGAATCGGAAAAAAACTTTTCTATCGTGGGTCGTCGATAGTGCAACATCAATGGCTTTATCAATAGCAAAAAGTTCAGCAAGAAAGATCGATGTATGATTCGGCAGTCTAAACTTTAGTTCACATTCAGTCGACCATACACCCGCACCTACACACTCATCTGTCTTGGAGCCGTCGGTATGTATATGAAAAAAAGATAGATGTTTAATAAGGATCTCTCTGAACCTCTGGCGTACCTCACCCTCTGGCGCCATGGCCTTGGCTGACGGAAGCCAGGCTTCCAAGATAGCAAAATTGGGTGTTTCCCATGGCGCTATATTTGACTTAACCAGGGTATCGATGGTAGAGAGATCTATACCGACTTTCTCGACGAGGTCGTGGAGTCTCGTGGCAAAGGGCCTAATGCCTCCATTGCCATTAGGGTGGCTCGGGTCTCGAGCCACCTTTGCGGCATAGGTCAGTGCTAACTGGCCGCGTCTGAGTCGGAGGGGAGGTACTCCTGACTCCACCTCAAGATGCTCGATCCGAGTACATTTTAGGGCTCCAAGACACACACGCAAACAAGCATTCTGCACAACATCCAAACCTTTCAAACTTGTTTTCGATGCCGAGCCATACACGATTGACCCATAATCTACTTTAGACCTAATCAGGGCTTTATATACCATTAGCAAAGACTGTCTATCAGCTCCCCATTTATTACCAGAAATGCACTTTAATACATTTAGTGCTCTTTGACATTTATTATTTAACTGACCAATGTGGTCTTTCCAATTGAGTCTACTATCAAAAAGTAGCCCAAGAAATTTACCAGAATTTTTAATAGGTATTGGGTGGTTTTCTAGAGTTAGCCTGATGTTCGGCTTCCTCCTATGTGAAAAAAATACCCCAATACTCTTTCTAATGGAAAACTTAAAACCCCACTGGAGGCCCCAGTTATGAATCATATCCAGTGCGAGTTGGATGCGATTTGCCGAGAACTCCGCATTATTGCTGGAATGCCATAATGCTCAATCATCAGCATACAGCGAGTATTTAAGATTCCGAGGAGGAGCTGGTAGGATGTCATTAATCATACATAGTAATAATGTTGGCGACAAGACACTTCCTTGTGGGACCACGTTTGCCTGGACAAAAATGTCCGAAAAAGTGACATTGTCGGAAAAAAGTTTGACAGAGAAAGTTCTGTCAGAAATTAAATTTTGAATAAAACAATGCAAGTTTCCACGTAATCCGAAAGCATAAAGTTTTCTGAGTAGGCCATATCGCCATGCCATGTCGTCGGCTTTTTCTATATCTAAAAATAATTAAATAAAAAAAAAAAATTGGCAATTGCCTCTTGAATATGACTGTCCAGCTTTACTAGTTGATCGAGAGTTTGTCGTCCCTTTCGGAAGCCGCACTGCTCGTCAGCTAGTAAATTACTGCTATTTAAAAAATGCAATAGCCTACTGTTAACAATTCTTTCCATGACCTTGCATAAGCAACTTGTCAACGCAATTGGTCGGTAAGAGATGGCATATCTGGGATTTAATATATTTAATAATTGTACACTTCCTTTCAATACAGGAATGATGTTGGCGAAGTGCCATGAGTTTGGAAAAGTGTGGCTTTTCCAAATTAAATTGTACACTTCTAGCAACTTAATCATGTCATCATGATTAAGATGCTTCATCATCTCGTATCGAATCTCATCGGGGCCCGGGGATGTTCCTCTACAGGCTTCTAGGGCTCGGACAAGCTCATTCATTGTTAGGTCTTTATTATAATCAAAGTCATCTCCTGTGGCAAAGTGAATAGGTTGCAGCTCAGCGGCTTCCTTGGTGGGCAGGAAAGCAGGACGGTAATTTGCTGAGCTGCTTGTATGAGAGAACTGCCTGGCGAGTACATTAGCAATGTCTTTCGGTGAATCGAAATTTGTTCCTTCGTGAATGATGTTTTTAATTTTGATAGATGTTTTGTTCTTATTAATTTTTTTGACAGTGGACCAAACCTCTGATATTTTTGTATTACTATTTATTGTAGAGACAAAGCTACGCCAGGAGTCTCTTTTAGCTTGTCTAATTATTCTACGAGCCCTAGCTCTTGCTAGTTTGTAGTTGCAAAAGTTCTCATTATTGATGTTATTTTTGAAAAGCCTGTAGGCCTTACTGCGTCGGCACAGCGCCCTGCGGCAATCTGGTGTCCACAATGGAACTCTATGCTTAACGCTATCTGTCGAAGTTTTATTTAGGAATGGATAGCAAAGCTGCTTCTAAAATCGAATTCTGAATATTGTTTACTTTATCATCAATGGTTTCTCCAACAAGTTCGAGCTTGACGCTCCTTGTGAAGGCGACCCAGTCTGCTCTTTTTACGTTAAATTTAGGCGCTGAAGGCGTTCTTCCTGTGTCGCATGAATATTCAATCAAAATAGGAAGGTGATCGCTTCCCAACGTGTCATCAATGGTGTGCCACAGGCACTTGGCTGCTACTGATGAAGACACCAGTGATAATAAAGCTCAAATTCCCGGTATTATCGTCTACCCGCGTCGGGCTACCATCGTTCAGAAGGACTAAATCAGAATCATTAATCAGCTTAACTACTTGCGCACCTCTACCATCCGTCCGCAGGGAACCCCATAATGTATGATGAGCATTAAAATCACCTAAAATTAATTTATTTTGTGGCAGACGTTCCTGAAGAGCAAAAAGCTCATCATAAATTACCACTTTATCAGGGGGACAATAAACCGAACATGTAGCCAGATACGTGTTATTGATTTTTACTTTGCATGCGACAAACTCCAAAGTAGAATCAATAATCACTTCTGTAAAAGGGAGGCTTTGGTGGATGTACATGGCGACTCCGCCTCCACCCCCACCCTCACGATCCTTCCGACACAAATGGTAGTTTCTCAGTGATACGACCTCGTCACAGACGAGGTTGTTTAAGTGTGTTTCTTGTAGGACTATAATATCGGGAGCATAGGACGAGGCTAATAATCTGAGGTCATTTACTTTAGATCTAAGACTTCTACAGTTCCATTGTATAATGGTTAACGCGATGATTACGTTTTATGGGGTTTGGAAGTGCCTTGTCCGCCAGTTTTAATTTTCTTTTTCTAGGAGGGAGGTTCGTCCTCCTCTCCCTCGCTACCCAGGGGCCTTCCATGGGTATTTTTGGAGACAGTAGCCTCCATGTCCTGCGTCTCGCTGCCAGGGAGACGCCCGGTGGAGGATGATCTACTCCGAGAAGCAGATCAAACACCAGACGAAGTCCTAGCAGGAGCCGCCTGGACGAGAAGGTGCGATCCAGATTGTGTTTTGGTATCATCCTCCTTATGATGCTGCTGCTTTTTGCTGGGTTGATTCAGCAATTTGTTGAATTGTATTTTTTAATTCTTTGATTTGACTCATTAATTCCTTAACCGTTTCCTTTAATTCTGCAATTTCTTTATCCTTAGCTGCAAGTTCCTGACTGATGCCGTTTGCACTGGAAGTGTTGTTAGTTGCTGCTGAAGCGTAGGAAGTATTGGGTTTGCTGGTCAAACCTTCAACTTTCCTCTTGGCTTCACGGTAACTAAAATCATGTCCTCTCATGTATGCTAATATTTCAGTCTCCTTCTTCAAGCTGCTGAACTCGGCAGAGCCAGATTGATGGGGACCTCCACAGTTAGCACACTTGAGAGTGTTCTCAGTACATACAGCAGTGTCATGATCTCCAGCAAATTTACCACAAGTAAATTTACTAGTATCCTTATCATTGCATCTTAATGAGGTGTGTCCAAATCTTTGGCATCTATTACAGCGCATAGGTTTTTGAATGTAAGGTCGCACTTGGACGCGTTCATATCCAACCGTGACATACTCAGGAATTTTACTTGAAGCAAAAGTCAAAAAGCACAATCCGGTTTTTGTTTGCACATTCCCGTCTTTCTTGGTCATGTGGATTGTCAATATTATTTTTAAAGTATATTCAGGTGCCGGAGAGGCAGCCGCAATCACTGATCCCGATAAAAGTCTACGGGCCCCGACACCGGCAATAGAGAGGGATGCAGCGGTTTGTTTCACTACATCTTGAGGTTCGAGGAATAGCTGTATGGGCAGCTCTTAGAACTTTAGTTGTGAAACATTGTATCATATCTGAAATGAATGAGAGGGAGGATGGAGGGATATGAATAGCAGAGAGTGAAGTGAAAGTACTCCAGTCAGCTCTATCAAAGCACCAGCGTGGGGAGTTAGGAAGTGGTACATATGAAGTAGGAGAAAGGAGAAATGGAAAGTGGTCACTATAGGAAAAGTGGTCTAGAATTGACCAATGGAAATCTAAATGAAGAGAGGGGGAGCATAGAGAGAGGTCAATGAATCAAAAAGATTGCTTGCGTGTACGAAAGTGTGCGGGGCGATCTGAATAAAAAGATAATGTCAGCTGTGGAGAGGAAGCGCTCTAGGGATCGGCCACAGGAGTTGGTGATAGAATCACCCCAAAGAGTGTGGCGGCAGTTGAAATCACCAAATATGAGGAAAGGTGGTTGGAACTGCGAAGAAAGATGCGAATAACTGTGCAAGGGACAGTGGTTTGAAAGGGAGGTATGACATAAGGTGTTTTCTGATTGATAAGTATGGACGAGACATAAAGGGAGTGCGGGGAAGAGACAAAATGATAATTGGGCATTGGTATAGGAGGATGTGTAAGATAAGTCTCTTGAAGGCATATAATGGATGGGTTATAAGAAGAAAGCATATGACGAAGCTCGGGTCTGTGTAAACGGAAACCGCGAATATGCCCATGAAGGATAATTATACTTTCGTTGATTTATGAGTGATAACGGTTGCAGTACGTGTTGGACAATTTGAAGGGGAAGGAGCTAGAGGGTGGGATAAGGGATGAGAAAGTGTTGGGAGGGGGTAGGAGGACAGGGTGTAGAACGTTTAGTCTGTCTGTTGCGGGTGGTGCAGGGAGGGAGAGGGGAAGGTGTTGGGGTTGTAGTAGAGATTGGAGTGTCTGGATTTAGGATGGCAAAATAATTTGACTGAGAAAGGTGGGAGGTAGAAGAGGGGAAGTTAGGTGGAGGAGGGATAGGTTTAGGGGAGGGTGTAGAAGCTTGGGAGGTAGGGGGAGTGGCAGAGTGAACAACATTACTTGAGTAGGGAGTAAGAGAAAAACCTCGTCGACGTGCTTCCTGTCTGGCTTCACGTAGAGTGAGTCCAAGTCTGAATCTGAGAGTTGCTACCTCAGACTCAAATTTGTAGGTGGGGCAGCCCATATAAAATACATTATGGGGGTCGCCACAGTTGGCACATGTGCGTGATTGTGCAGAGCAGTTTGATCGAGTATGGCCAGGTTGGGCACATAGCAGGCATCTGGCTGAGGAATGGCAATGTTTGGCAGGATGTCCTAAACGCCAACAATTTTGGCACTTACGAGGTGGAGGTTGATATGGTCGGACAGGGAGGGATTCTCATTAAAGGGAAGTTTATGTTTACGAAAAGTAATTTTGGCAATGTTAGTGGGGTTCTTACGATTTACCTCTGGGAGGAATAAAGTAGCATTATACTGATACAGTATCATAGTCCATGAGACAGGCGAGCAATTTTCGTCATAGACAGGGCAATTTGCTGAAGAGATAGAGACAGTTCCGGTGCAGATATAGAGGGTTGGATGGGCTTCTGCAGGGATAGGGTTACCATATAGATCAGCTAGATTTGATAATGCTATAACTTGGTTTTCAGATGTTATTGTGACGAGACGGGAACGGTCGGGTCGGCTACGGAAAGAGACTTTGTCTACTTGTTTTTGAATGGTTAATGGTTAATGGTTAAAAGCAAAATAAATGTGCTAGACATCTAAGGTCATGTAGCACTATAGTTAATGTTAGTGAAGGGTGGTTGGGTTAGTGATTAGTTGTTAAAGCTTGGTTAAGGAATTGGTGAGGATATATATGCGATTGAGGAAGGAAAATAGGTTGTCAAAGCAGAAAGTGTGAGATTCTGTAAGGATGTCTGATAAGTTGAGATGTCTATGTAGGGAGGATAGGTGGGAGAAAGTAGAGGTACGGGCTGCTTCAAAACGTTGGCATGACAATAGAATATGTGGGACTGAAAGAGGAACATTACATAAGGGACATAAGGGTGGATCGGATTGTGACGTTAGATATGAGTGTGTTAGACGGGTGTGGCCAATGCGTAAGCAGGCGAGGGCCGTCTCCCAACGTCTGTTCCGATGGAATGGAGCTGACCAGGAGGAAATTGACAGTTTTACAGTATGTAATTTATTAGTGTGTAGACTTGACCAAAAAGATTGCCATCGATTATATAAGGTCTTGAAGTGTGGGGTAATAATCCGTGGCTGGGATATGTGAGAAACGTGGTTGGTTTGATGTGGACATAGCAGCGTAGCGTGCTAGAGTATCTGCTTGTTCATTGCCGGGGATTCCAACATGGCTGGGTACCCAGCAAAATTTGATTGTTTTATGACGTGTGGACAGGTAGAACAACCAGTTCTGGATCTTACGAACAAGGGGGTTGGTCGTGTGTATTGACTTTATGAGGGTTAATGAGTTACGGGAGTCAGTAAAAATTGTATAAGAGGAAGAGGGTTGTGAGTATGTGTGTTTTAAGGCAAAAAGGAGAGCATACAGTTCTGTAGTAAGGACACTGGATTCAGGAGGGAGGGGGTATTTGAAAGTACGAGTTGGGAAGATTACTGCAAAACCAGCACCGGAGGTGGTTTTGGAGCCGTCAGTGTAGACGGGAATACTGGAGGAATGAGTGGAGGCATGGTCAAGGAAATGGGTGAGAAGGACAGTAGGAGGAATATTTGATTTTGGTGGGTCAGGGTAGACAGAGAAGCAAATATGGGGGCAAGGTATAAGCCATGGAGGGACTGAATGGACAGAGAACGGGAGGAGTCGGAGATGGAGAAAAGGGGAATGGGAGAGGAGATTATCCATGCGAGTGGAGAAAGGAGTAGGTAAACGTGGAGAAAAAGCAAAGGTAGGAGGTAGGGATCGTGGGATAGTTAGTTTAGTGAGGGGAAGTTGGTGGAATCGAGCATAACATCGGAGAGAGAGGAGGGCACGGCGTCGAGAGAGAGATGGTATGCCTGATTCAGTGTACAGGCTCTCAACTGGAGAGGAGCGGAAGGCACCTAGGGCTAAGCGAAGACCACAGTGGTGGGTTGTATCAAGGTGAGCAAGGAGAAAAGTTGAGGCAGAGGAGTAGATATGGCATCCATAATCTAGAG